>NW_026862096.1:0-129098 GCF_026571515.1 Ruditapes philippinarum | reverse complement strand
TCCCCTAGAGAAGTACTTGGATAATTCGTGTTTTCTATTTTCTGAATTTTGAAGTTTCATCTTTTTCTTACTAGCCACAACTTTTGAAGGCAAAGCGATAATTATGAGTTTTCAGTTGTTTTCTTTTTAATTTCTTTTGATTCCTCTCTTTTCACTGCACCATCCTCTATTTCAGTTTCTTTCTCTGAAGAAGTGGATGTGCGGTAAAGATTTACCTAAAACTAAAACTATCTTCTTGTGGTTGTAATATTATCTGGCTGATGCATTGTAATTTTTATTCTCTATGTTGAATGGTTTGATTTTCCTTCAGTTTGAGAATTTACATTTTCAGTCATATTTATAAGTATCGCTATCTGGAATAATATTTGGCTCATTTTGATTTCTTAGTGTAATATGTTTTATACTCAGTCTTTTCAACCATTATACTCAATATTGGTAGTATTTTCATGAACAGTCACTTCAAACTTTACAGGTGTTTTTCAGTGTCAAGATTAGCTTGCTTGCTGCAGCTGAGATTCTGGGAAAGAAATATTTACTAACCCTTCCCAGAGTTGGTTGGTGTACTACAGTCTGGTCTTGGAATCAGCCGTCCACCTTCTCTAGGTGATCTTATATATACTGAGGAATGATGACTTTTGGAATCATCTGCATAATCTAAATGGTAAAGTTCCAGGAAATGCATTGCTTCTGTTTCAAATGTATATGAAAGATCATCTCGAAAAATTTGCTAGGGGTCGTAACTCTGAAGAACTTGATGACCATACCTCAGTAAGTCCTTGTGTAAGAATTACTTTGCTTTCTGAAGACAAACTTAGCATTTGTGCTTAATCTAAGGTGTCATATCCCTTTCACAATCATTTAGAATTTTTAACATAACCAGCTGATGATATTGAATGGCAAATCACTATGAGATTCTCTATCTGACCGCTCATTAGAATTCCAGAGACCTTAGAGGAGACATTACCATACCTCTTCCTTCACTTGTAAAAACTACCATCATAATCAGAGTATCAGTTTTCTAGTGCTACTAGAGGACCTGTTCCTCTGACAAGGGACATGGGTCTGAATTCCAATGGTCCTTCTCCCATCTGGACCATCTATAATCTTCTGTATAATCTGGCTGTTGATGTGAAGGGCCAGGTGAAAGGTGGCGTTTACGTTTGTGTTTTGATCCTGTAGGCATGTTTGCTCTATCACTTCTTCCTGCAAAATCTAGGCCATCATTAGAATCATAGGTTAGATCACTTTCATTGCATGAGCATCTCCGTTTTTGATTGGTTCACTGGTTTAAAAGCATCCACTGAATCCTCAGAATATAAACTATCATTTTCTGAACTATCATAATCATCTGATGACTGGTCCTTAAAGTGCTTGCTTGTCTTGTCTACGAGATTTATTTGATGGACGTTTTCGTCTACGAGATCCAGAACTTGGGCGATTGGAATTTTTTGTTTGTGTTCCTGAAAATATATAGTTAAAACAAAATTTAATTTCCAAACAGCTGTATCTGAAAGAAAGACAAATATAGAATTATGAGTTATAACTTATGTACAATAAATATCAGTGACACAGATATTTCAAAATATCTCAATTTGGTCTCAATTTAAACATATACATGTATCATGGAATTTACAATTGCATGTATTTATACAAGCATACACATCTTTTGTCATAAATAATTTTGTACTTTAAACAAAAAACATATTTTGTTATTTCAGATATAAAGTGTTTTGTACTTAATACCAAGGATAAGATTTATATATCTGTTTAAACATTATTGATTTAAATTTTGAGTGTGCATTAATTTTTTAGACATGAATTATTTTAAATTTCGGACATCTTCACCTTTACATTTCATACGTCTGTGATGGTAGTATAACAAGACAGCACAGACACCTACTGCAGTGATGCCCAATAAAAACAAGTGTTGTTGCTTCATTTCTGTCAAATAATCCTATCCCCCTTGTAAGAAACTATTATTTCTATTTATACGCACAATATGCAATATTCGTGCATATTTTGCATTAATGTCTAGATTGTTCGTAAGCATTTTTGTAATGACAGATATTTTGTGTATCATTTTGCGACACATGTCTATAATATTAATGTCTTGTGATAGATGTTTTATTTTCAATTCTCCACTCTGAACACCTCTGGACATATATGAACTATAGCAACTTTTTACCACATAATTATCAAAACACGATAATTCATTTCCTTTTTAAGTCATCCAATAAAATGATAGTGAAAATAACTATAGAAATTTTTCAGTTATTATATGCACCACATTAAAATGTCTCCATACATTTCAGAATCCTACTGTCACAGCCATTGTTTGTCCACATGGGTATTTTTACATAACAATTCACTTTTCCTATGCAGAGATCAAAGTCAGTGTTATTTGAAACATTTCTATTTTTATAAAGAGAGAAGAAAAACCTTGTAAATCTTTTTTTCATGCTAAAACGACAGTGACGACAATAACAGTACTCAGCTTGTATTTCCTTCTATATAGAGTAAATTTTCAATTAATTAATTTATTTATTTAGACCTAATCAAATCCTGTATTGTCAATTAATCTAATCACCTAATTATATTGCCAGATTTAACCTCACTAAAACCATGTCAATCAAAAACAGTAACTTATTCTGGCTTGTTAATCAACTGTATAATTGATTGCATAAGATAGTGTGATTTTAACAATTGATTTTATCAAGCATGCTAAAGTCTACATTTGTTTATTCTTATCAAGAAATTTACAAATAAACAAAAGTAAAAAAAATGTTGACTAAATTACACTTCAGCCTTTCCTGAGAGTATGTTTCAAATCAACTTTGAGGTTTAAATCTTTTCATGCAAGCAAAGTTTATTGAATTTCCCTTTCTGTTGAATCAGCTGTTACTAACAATATGCACTTTATAAACACTAGTAATCTATATAATATTCCATATTCCATAAATTATTCACAGTATTTTTAAATGTCCTTCAGATAAACAGAAAGTTCAGTCAAGCTTTCAGTGATATATGTAGGAGTGTCACACACAAAAACTATAATGATTCAGAAATGCTTTTAAACTAATCAATGGTTTAGAGATTTCTTATCTGGCAAATGCAATTTAATGTAACTAGGCTTGTTGATATTATACAAAACATCTCGATTTTCTTTCACAAGTCTCTGCAGTATTCATGAACTTCTATCATTTATCAATCAATCAATATCCTATTGCACAATATTCATAAACTTTCTCTATCCTTTATCAATCAATTTTTCTGTTGCATAAACATATACACCATTTATAAACAACTTTCCTTTGCATGTTCAGTATATCCCATTATCTAAATTGAACAACAATATTTTTTCCAAGATTTCTATGAAATGACATCACCATGTGAGCACAATCTTTCCTTTCATATTCCAAGTTTGGCATCAGTAAAAACAACCCATTTTACTTTCAAATAAAATATTTCATTAAGTTTAAACACTTTAAATTCCCCTCCTTCACTAACACCCGAAAACCAAAAATTTATTAAGGTGACATTCTTCACAGGACTTATCATGCTAATATTTGTTTAAGGCCAAAGTTTCTTTACCTTTGTTTCACAGGAGCATGGCATTTTTTCTTAATTAGCATAACCAAAATGAAAATAAACCCTACATTTAATATAGAATTTCAGCCACTATTAACCAACTTTTCCCCCTCCAAAATTTATTGAATTCCCCTTTTGCCTTGGTAAGAAATTGAGACAATATTAGTCAATGTTATTGTTTCAAACAAAAAAACCGGAAATGTTATGAAACAAAATATGCCAATGTAATGCACACCTCAACTTGTCACTAGTTTCATAAAGGTTAGATATTTACTATACATGTAGATACCAATATAATATTATGAAACAATCAAAATGAATAAATCTTAGTATCATTTTTATGCATTTATAGAAAAAAACATGCTGGTTGTATGATAAGGTATACCTTAAGATAAATATGAATTTCCAATCAAATCATAATATCCCACTGTTCATTCTTTAAGTCGGAATATTGTACAAGATAAAAAGTCTGAACAATCTCGAAGTGAATACATGTCATACGTCACACAATTAGATCTATGGTCACTTATTTATTTATTGATCTTGTAGTTCTTTGTTTCACATGCTGTTTATACTGATTATGTTTTATTAAGGCATTTTGTTGATTATGCATTAAATACATTATTAATACATATGCAGCTGATAAAATATTTCAACACTAAGCACAGAGAAAAATAACCCTGGCCTAAACTTTATTAATAACTTGTCTGTATGATTTATGTCCATTTAAACCCAAAGGAAAAATCCCTTTAAAAAATGGAAAAAAAAAAAATAAAAAATGTAAAATTGCCAACAAATCCCTTATGGGGCCCTTTTAAAAAAAAAATTTTATTCTTTTAAAGGGGAAAAATTTTGGGGCCATTTTTTTTTTGATTTTTGTTGTAAAATTTTAGAGATTAAAATGACCCTTAAAAAAAATTTTGGAAAATCAAGACTACAGTATTTTTTCTTTTTTTCTAAAACAGTAAATTTAGTAAAAACAACTTAAAACTGAAAGTGAGGTAAAATAATTTAAATCATAAGCATTTTTTTTGCTGTTTTTGGGTTTTAAATTTGGGTTTCCCCTTAGCTTTCTTAAACCCCTGTCCTAAACCAAAATTTATTTCCCGTTTTGAAATTTTGGGATAGACTGGGTTTAAAAAAGGAAGTTTGAAATAAAAAAACTTAAATCCAGGGAGCCAATATTATTGGCTCCACCAAGACTGCGTGAATGTGCATATTGGCCTGCCAGGATAATATAGGTGGCATAAACAAGCACATGCATTCACAAGGTTACAGTTCATCTCTGAGTGATAATAAATGGGTAAGGGAGATAATGCGTTTGTTTAGAAAGATTGTTTCCCTTACAAAACTGACAGAAATTTAAATTTTGCTAAAAACATCTTTTGTAACTTTAACTTTGAATCTTCTTCAACTTTTGTTGCATTTCCAACATTAGAAATCATGTTCTAAAAGAAACTTTACATCAATATCTTATTAGAGAAATGGTATGATTTGTCGTGCAATTAAGTTAGTAAAAATAGTTTGTGTTATCAATTAAACAAATGATAACATCTATTAATAAGTCATGAATCATTAAGTGTCCATGCTTGATGCTTGATACAAACACCCATCTCACAAAAGCTAAACTAATAGATTCTTCACATGAAAAGTTAGTCCCTATGAGAATTTATAGAGATAGTTGTGAATGGCAAGTGATCTGCATTTAATAACCACATGGCCAAGTATGCCCCTTATTCAACATTTAAAAAAAATCAGCATTTCAATCAATCAATATGCCCCTAATCATTCAGTAATAACATGATTCAAACATTTTCAATCAATAAATATTCTCTCCTCTAGAAATTTCTGTTTCGAAACAATTTGATAATTTTCAATATAGACTCCATATTAACACTTGTATCATAGTTTGGAGACCTTTCTGTTGAAAATGTGTCAGGGTTAAATCGTATACATATACATGCACCGTGCGTTAACTGGAGTGCGGGTAACTAATACATAGCATGCCCATTGATTGGCTCATTTTTGCTGGGGTTTACATATTGTGACGGCAGAGAAAGGGAAAGCGACAGAAATGTCATATTCAGATGTTCGTTCATTGGTTCATTTTTGCCGGGGTTTCATATTGTGACAACAGGGAACGTGCTTTTATGTTTGACTATGATACAAAAGAGAAAGAACACCAAAACACTCGGCAATCTGATTAATACTCGGGGGCTACGCCCCCTCGTACAAATCAGATAGCCTCGTGTTTCGGTGCTCTTTCTATTACATAAAAGCACTAGTATTACAGAAAACTGAGGAAAAAAACAAAAAAACAATTCTAGATGATTCTCATACAATGTTATCTTTAGTTAATTCAGTGAAAGAATTATATACCACAAGCCATTTATTATAATAATTAAACAATACTCAATCTAATTTTTAAATTTCCAATACTTGACAATGTAATTTATATCCGAAGTTAATTCCCAATATGAACTGTACGACATCATGTTATCAATGAAATGTCATGCAAGTTCAATACAGTACATAAGTTCACTGCTTATACAGACGGGCACATTATTAGTTTTTAATTTGTTTGGAAAAATTGGCAGACCTTAAGAGTCAAATTTAAAATGATATTTTATTAATTAAAGTGTGTATCAGTCCAGATTTATGTATAAATTGAATTAAAGGTTACTGCCAAATATGTATACTTTTTAGTCATTCATAAATAATTTTGGAGAAATAGCTAGTAAGATATTCCTTGAACAATTTACTGTTCTCTAATGTATAATTTAATTTCATAGATGCCTGACTGAACATTGTGTTTTGTTGTTTTTTTAACATGAAATTAAAGAAAACATTAAATATGGCTAGACCTTGAATACAGCTAGACCAGGTATTTATAATATATAACTTTAAACATGCCTATCAAATTTGTGTAATGGCCATGCTCTCTTTTGAATATGGAACCAAAGAGCTAAAAATTAAACACTCAATGTACTATTTAAACTGGCTGTTAACTGCCTAGATGCACAGGCAATTGTCAGTATCGAAAGACAATGTTCAAGGTGCTATATCCAACACCCTTAGAGAAAATGGTAAAAATTGTAATTAAAAAATTAACAAGAGCTGTCTGTAGGACAGCACGCTCGACTATTCTAAGTGCTTGATAGTAAAAGAGCCTTGATAATGTTAAATTTTTTAAGTTCACAAAAGGGCTAATTTTTTTTTATAAATTCATGTTATAGGCCTTAGAGAGAGTCTAATTATACAGTATTGACTTGACTATTCGGAAGGTAATGTCACAAGGGTGTTTTATTGAGTATAATAATACTAATTACATGTACCTATGAATACATAAATTTGACAGAAAAGGTACAAAGGCTTTTTATTAAGATGTTTTATCAAGTAAATCACTGCTTTATTATTATGAATGCATAAAATTGTCCCAAAAAAAGGCACAAACCCTTCAGTAGTTATTGAGATAACAGCTTACAAGCAAAACTTTACCATGAATTTCTAAGTTGAAAAAGGGGAGAAAAATCAGCCTAAATGCAAGATAGAATTATGGATCTTTGTCAGTGACCTACAATTATGACCCTAAATGCATATGTGAAGTTTTAAATAAATATCTTTAATAGTTATTGAGATATGTAAAACTTGCATGTAAACATTAACCAAGAGACTAAGTAGAAAAGGGGATATGAATCAGCCTCCAATTATGACCCTAAGTGCATGTGTAAAGTTTCAAGCAAATATCTTTGAAGACCTTTAACCAAAATTTCTAAGTTTCAAAGGGGCAAATAATTCTGCAAATATTGCAGGCAGAGTTATGCAATTTTGCAAACTGATGTACATTGTTACTATAAAAAAGTATTTTAAATTTCAATTGAATATCTCAAGCAATAATTCAGATATTTGACTTAACAAAAACACTTTTACCAAAATTTCTAAGCTCCAAAGGGGCATAATTCTGTCAATATTGTAGGCAGAGTTATCCAACTTGTCAATCTGATGTACCTTGTTACTATAAATAGGTATTGTAAGTTTCAATTGAATATATCAAGTAATAATTGAGATATTTGACTTTACAAAAAACTTTAACCAAAATTTCTAAGTTAAAAAGGGGCATAATTCTGTCAATATTGTAGGCAGAGTTATCCAACTTGTCAATCTGATGTACCTTGTTACTATAAATAAGTATTGTAAGTTTCAATTGAATATCTCAAGTAATAATTGAGATATTTGACTTTACAAAAAACTTTAACCAACGCAGACGCCGACGCGGACGCTGACGCCGACGCCGGGGCGACTACAATAGCTCTCATATTCTTCGAATAGTCGAGCTAATAAAATGTCTGAAAACCAGACTTGTTTGTAAAGTATCGTATATGAATGGTTAACCAGACAGCCATCTAAAATAAGCAGCTAAGATTAAATGGTTTGGTCAGAAGACACTGACAATAAGGCTGTCATGTTCCTATACTGGTTGCATAGATCAATGCCAGTATTTAGCCGGAACTCTCAAAACGTGACTTGCCCCTGCCACAAGTATAGAGCTCCATACAGTCTAACCATGCTCTATACTGTTGGTAGCTCAATATTGTATTCTGATTTTGAAATCCCTTCAACATTGAATGGATTGTTCCAAGTTCAAAGCTGGACAAATCAATTACAAACATTCAGCCAGTTATAAGGGTTAGGGAGCTATATCTAAACCCTTAAAATATTGATTTCATTATAATGCCTGAAATCAAATATCCAAAAATAGATTTGTACATTTGGAATGCTAGCAAGTTTTATCTCCTATAAACTTGTTTGTTTGGGTTCAGTGCCAGTTCTCTTTTCAAACATATTTTATTGTACTAGGAATGGTATTGACTTCCCTCTATGTAATCAGTATTGTACTTAAAACCAGTAATTTTCTGTTTGAAGTTTGCAAATACCTTTCCCCCATAAATCTTCTCAATCTTTGACCATTGAAATCCAGGAAAAATTAACTTTCTCTTCCATCAAATTGTTCAGTACACACAAGTTGAAATTAACTGAAATTGCCACTTTATTGATTGATTGCAATCTCTGTTATACTAATTTAGAAGGACATTTCTTTTGTAAATAAAGGTAGATATTGAACCAAATACATGTATTTCAGATGGAGGTATGATTGGTCTATACTGGTGGCACATGCTTATCCCTTTCTGTTCAAAAAGTATAAACTAAAGTTGACCAAGTCTGACATGATATTATTCAGAACAATGATCAAAATCAGCCTTAAATTTTATGTCTAAAGACCATGCAAAAAGTACCTAAATGCATTTATTTAGAAACCCTTGCAAATTTTGTAACAGAATAACAAACTTACTTGTTAAGAACAATCATAATTCAGAAATATATTTATTTTATCTCCAAAACTATCTTTCCTGCTACAAAATAACCAAAACTCAAACACATAATTATTAACATGTACTATAAAACCTTTTCAAACCTAATTGACACCCATGTCAATAATTTGTCAATATACTATATCAATTATCAACAAAATCTGATACTTGTGATCAATGCTTTACAGTAATCAAAGAATTAGATAAAAATTCCACAACCTAAATTAATTGTCTCAATCTTTATGATTAATGAATCAATCAGAAACAATATAAATCTATATACATAACATGACGGGATGGTATAAATGACGCATTATAGAAATATATCTATAAATAGTCATAGATTACATGTAGTGCTTGTTTGTTTGAGTGTTAGGTAGAGTATTGGACTGTGAATTGGGCGACCCAGGTTCGATTTCTGCATGCAAAGGTCACTTTCATTGTGATAAATCATGAAATCCTTTCTACAGTCATTAACACTGTACCTCTGCTCTGGCATGTACAGAAGTAATATCAGTTCCTTGCGAAAGTGAAGGCAACTAGTACTGGTTAACTGCTAGACAGCCTGCCAGGAACGATGCAGTGGCTGGACTGTGCTCTGGAAAATTCAGTGTGACTTACTGCAGTGATATGGAGTGAAAACTACCACCACCACCACCACCATCTTGTTTGTTTGATTTATTGGGTTTAATGCAGTTTTGAAAGGTCAATAAATCTTTGAGAATAAACTTAACAGGAAGAGTCGAATAGGTCATCTGACCATGGCATCGCAAGTTTGAGACCTAGCCATAGCACAGGCTTTTCAGTGATGAATTGATCAATTAATCTCACTGACATCTTCCACACTGTTTAAAATGCTTTTAAGTGGAGAAGTTGGAACTCACTTGCAAAGATCATGCTTTATTATGTCCCAGTCTATTGTCAAAGTAGTTTACACATACATATAACTACTGGAAAAAGCATAACTTTGTCTTGAGCCAAAGATTTCAAATAGAATATTTACAAAATTCAAATATTCTGTCCTAAAGTTAATAGTCCCTATTATTATCTTAAACAGGACATGTTGTACATGTATACATAAAATAACTTGAAAGTTATGCTTGGTCACTGCTTTCCAATGATTTCCTTTTTAAGCCATTATCATTCAAAATGTAATCAGTATGCATATGTCGTGATTAAATCAATCCCTCTTACAAAATCACGTTTTAATTTTGTATACAAATACAAAATAGGAAAATCCATCAGTACTTGGTAGAGATGAATAGAATATACAAGTTTACATGTTTTAAATCTTACTGTGCAAATCTGATTTTATTTACTTTTCACTACTGTACAAATAAGTAATTTAAAGTAGCAATAAAATACATACGGACATTTACCAAAAATACATGGGTCGCTATTGAAATATCGAAGGAGGTCCATATTTCACAAGTCTGATAACACCAGATGATTGACATGTGAACAAAATAATCTGCATACTTCATTTTTAAGCACTGATTAAAAACAATTATGAATCCAATTCTGGTCCAAAACAAAATTCCCTGTTTTAATGTTTATCAAATATTTAAGAAAGAATGTTAGAAGGCAGTATCTAGATAATATGTTCTCAAAAAGTTATTATTTCTCCACAACTCACTGTCAACTTCCTCATATAAAGCACGGAGTCAATACAAGGGGATAATGCATAATAATAATAGAAGTAGCCCAATCTATAAAAGAAAATTGTAATTTAATGCAGTAGCTTAAAACATTCAAAGTCTGTATTCTAGGTTATAAAGAAGTTTTCAAATCTTGGGTATCTGATTGGTCAAAACTGGCTCAGAGTGTGGACTGACCAGTCAAAATACCTGAGATTCTGGAAAAAAAATTCTCAGAATTTTTTATTTATAACCTTGAGGTCTAATCTAATTGAACAAAAGGTTGTCTCAGACTAGTTCACAGTGTTCTGATAAAAAATTTTGAATGCTACTTTCAATATGTAAGAATATTTTGAATTTTAGAAAACATCACAATTTCTTATTGGTTACTTGATTAAGCACCGTTATTTGAGCAGAAATTTGCATTAAAACAATGTTTCTTTGGCTATATTTCTCCCCAGTTATTGCAAGATGTTCATTTTACTCAATAATGATATTAAATTGCCTTCATATTCAAAAGGAGCATTTCTGTGCAAGACAAACTAGAATATAATTTTATTTATGGTATTTCCTTACACAAGATTTTCTTTCAAGATGCTTACACAGTTGATTTTGATAAAAACTTTTTTATTGTAAAATGTGTGCATAATAAACTTGCACTTCTCTACAAGGGAACAGCTCCTTGTTAGTTGAAGAAGTTTTAATATAAGCCTGAACATTTAAAATGAACATTATTTCCTTTTTGGGAAAAAACATTCATCATTTTCAAGGGAAATTTTCAAATATGTACTGAACAGTACCAAGGTCTGATGGCAGGAATGTGCGGTCTGTTGGCATGAATGTGCAATGCGATGGCATGAATGTGTGATAGCATGAATATGCAATGCCATGGCATGAATGTGCAATGTGATGGTATGAATGTGCCTAGAAAATGGCATGAATGTGCAATGCGATAGTATGAATGTGGGATGCAATGGCATGAATGTACGATGCGATGGCATGAATGTGCGATGCGATTTCATGAATGTGCAATGCGATGGCATGAATGTGTGATGCGATGGCATGGATGTGCAATGCGATGGTATGAATGTGCCATGCAATGCGATGGCATGAATGTGTGATGCGATTGCATGAATGTTCGATGCGATGGCATGAATGTGCAATGCGATGGTATGAATGTGTAATGTGATGGCATAAATGTGCGATGCAATGGCATGAATTGCAATGCGATAGTATGAATGTGCAATGCTATGGCATGAATGTGTGATGCAATGGCATAAATGTGCGATGAGATGACATGAATGTGTGATGTGATGGCATGAATGTGTGATGGCATGAATGTGCAGACAGGCTGAGGGTTAAATCTATTTAGATTAATAAGTCTGGTTAGAATGAATGGATAAGCATGCTGGCTATGGAAAATCTGACGACCATCACACTGCCATCACTTTCACCAAAATTCTTGTAAAAGAGACACTCAAATTTTCTTGATTAATACAAAAAAACGTTCTCCCACAAATTAAACATTTCTCATTTATTGACATTCACATTCTTAATTTTTTGGTTGTATATATGTGCTAAAGGAATTTATATTGTAGTAAGAAATTAAATATATCTTTAAAGGACATATTTAGGTTTAATAGGTAATTTACAAAGATCTTGAGCTATTCTTTTGAGATGACAAGTTCAGACAGATTCTTTTCACAACAATTTTAAATCAAACATCAAATAATCACGTTTTTGTTGAACTTAATATCATTTACAGATACTTTGGATCCTGAAATATGTCTTTGTGAAAGGATAACGG
Organism: Ruditapes philippinarum; assembly: GCF_026571515.1. NCBI lineage: Eukaryota > Metazoa > Mollusca > Bivalvia > Venerida > Veneridae > Ruditapes > Ruditapes philippinarum. The sequence continues at coordinate 116,697 of NW_026862096.1, read as the reverse complement.
CAGGTCTAATATAGTTTAATCAAGTCCCGATCGTCGTGGCTTTCAGCCAATATCAACGAAAAATTTCTCAATCAGAGATTCCTTTTATAACTTCGTAAATTGCAATGCTAGATAATATTTCTGCTGATCCTTCTTCATTGTCAATTTTCAATCTTCTATAATAACAGATATCTATTATGTAAAGAATTTTCTCCGGTATTCAATTTAGGTATAATAATATCCCACACATTCAACCTTTATGAAATGCGTGTTTACAATATTATGATATACTTTTTTCAAATTGTGTCATTGGGCAGGTTTCCAAACTTCCAATTTTATCTTTTGTGAAGAATAAGAGCTCTTTGTAAAAAGATTATTTTAAAAGAACCCCCCCCAATGACACCGTATGGGGTTTGCTGAAATAAACTTGATAAACATAATTGCTTCTTTTTTTTAAATAAAACAAATTTTCTAATGTTTATAACAACAAAAAAAAATTTTCTTTAACTAATAATTGTATAATACTAATTTATCTCTGTATTATATGAGTGTTTCATCAGTATATCATTACGTATTATATGAAGACAGTTGCAAACCATAGCATTAACAACGTAAAGTAATGAACAAAACAATGAAGATGTGCATGCTTATATAAAATTCCATTATTAACATTATCTAGTATAATTTTTTGTAAATTTCTCAATTTTAATAATTTTTTTTAATTCATTCAACTTAAACTATATAATAAACAAACTTTAGTAGATAAATAAAACTAGGACAATATTTTATATTTTTCAAGTAAACAAGCAAATTCGTTGAATTTATATTCCCCGCCAAGTACTGGTTATTATTACACAACAACTGAAGACATAAGGCTTTATTAATATATTAATCATGGCATAAACAGTAATATTCTTTGAACTTGATGAATATTCAGGGCAATAACAGAGCCATAACTTTGTGTTAAATAGTAAAATCTGGAAATGCCAATGAGATGTATGCATACTACATAACTAATCAAGGGCCATAAATCTGAATTATAAGTATCTGACCGGAACAAGGTGACTATATGCACATCTCCTCTTAGTATCCCATAAAGTTTCATTGAATTCCAGCCAGTAGTAGCAGAGAAGTAGCGAGGAAACAAATATTTTTCTATATGAATACTGCATAACTAATCAAGGGCCATAACTCTGAGTTAAAGTGTCTAACGATAAAAAGCCGACGATATGCGCATCTCCTCTTGGTATTGAAGGTTCCCATAAAGTTTAGTTGAATTCCAGCCTGTAGTTGCAGAGAAGTAGCGAGGAAACGATTTTTACTCCATATGCATACTGCATAACTAATCAAGGGCCATAACTCTCAATTAAAGTGTCTGACCGGAACAAGCCGACGATATGCGCAATCTCCTCTTGGTATTGAAGGTTCCCATAAAGTTTCATTGAATTCCAGCCAGTAAGTTGCAAGAGAAGTAGTGCGGAAACGATTTTTACTCTATATGCATACTACATAACTATTCAAGGGCCATAACTCTGAGTTAAGGGTCGGACCGGAACAAGCCGACGATATGCGCATCTCCTCTTGATATTGATGATTCCCATAAAGTTTTGTTGAATTCCAGCCAGTTTAAGTTGCAGAGAAACTACTCCGGAAACGAAATTCGGACGGACGATAGATGGACGGACGGACAACGCCAAAACTACTCATATCCCCCCCTCCCGATTCCATCGGCAGGGGATAATTAAATCTGATTATCTATTGCTAAATTACCTGAGATTGGTGCTTCGTCTGAAAGTGGTGCAATGCCATCAGAATCCCCGCCCCTGTGCTGTTGCCGATTCATGGCTCGCTGCCTGGTTGCAAGCCGTGCCCTTGACAACTGAGGTCCAGATCTGAAACATTCCAGGTAATCATTTTCAACTCTTCTATAGCATATAATCATATACGTTATCTTAATTAACTAATCTTTTTCCAACCAGTGTATTAAATTTAAATAATAAATACATGTATATTGTTTTGGACAATTTCATATTGATCGATGTCTTCAGTGATAAAACATTCAATAAATAGAGGATATTGAATGAGTGTAAGTTCAATACTGAATTTATTGCACGAGTTGAATAAAATTATATTATGCGAGCCTCTGGCGAGCATAATATTATTTTATTCAACGAGTGCAATAAATTCAGTAATTAACTTACACGAATTTAATATTCTATTTATCACAAACCCAAAATAAAGACCGTTTAAAGTGAAATAAGAGTCATTTTTAATTGACGCGCCTATAGTATAACGCTAACATTTAGCGCGTCTTTACGCTATGTTTGTATAACGCTAATGACGTCACATCAAAATATATGAACGTCCGTGCAATACCATATTTACGGAGTCGCAAAATCGGCACTGGTGTGTGATAAATGACATTTCCTCCCTATCTACAAGAGTTTTTAATATAGAACCTATATGCATTCAAAGTTATTATGACTGTATAAAAGATTCTTGTATATGGAGCTTCAAAATAAATTTTATGAAAAATAATAGCAAAAGTACTGGTACACAACAATTACATTAAATTGAGGTCCAAGAATTCAAAATGACCATTTATTTTACAATTAGGAATAAACTTAAATTAAATCCACAGCAATAATTTGACTTCACATCAAAAAGCAGTAACTACATTATTATCCACCAACATGTTTTTACAATGAAGTCCATTTGTAATATTCACATTTTTTTAGGTATCTGCATACAGAAAATTAAATAAATTATTAATTTAATCCACCCATTAATGAAAGGCAAACACCACTTTTATGCTACCTTTACTTAAGGATGATAACACTGCCAAGATTTTGTTGTTGTTTTTTTAGTTTAAATATAAACAAACGACCATAAATACATAAAAATGTCAACCTCTGATCACCTTACTGTAATAAAATGGCTGACAACAGTTGATCTTTAGTACCATTCCTTATCTCCAGGTACAGGAGAGTTTATTGTCACCTCCTCATGGTTTATTACTGCACAAAATAAGGTATGGAGCTTTATTGTTAATCAATCAATTATTCACCCTTAACCTGCTGAAATTTGTGTAATAGACTTGTCCAGCTTCCATTTATGGAACTGTCCATCATCATTTTAGGGGATGTCAAGATGAAAATTCCAAGTTACTCAGCCAGTGGTATAGAGCCTGGTCAGACTGTACAGAATATGCAGGCAGGCCTAACTCAATACCAGTGACAAAGGCTAGTCTAAGCACTAATTGGTAAGGTCAGTTTTATCAATATTCATCTGGGTTTTTTTCTGTTTTTTTTTCCATATACTTTTTGCAACTGACGTTTTACATTGCATCGGTATAAATGTACCTCAGAATATTATATGAATTATTTCCCTTTTTAAAAACTGATATTAGCATGAACCATATCAGTATTCAGTAAGTTCATGACTTCTTCAAGTCTAATTTATTTTTACATCAATCTTGGTTATTGTTAACTGTAATAAATTGATATTTAAATTAGAAAAACCTGTCAAGGTGCTGAATGCTGTTATTCTTCAGTTTTTGTATGATCTAGTCAACAATATTTACCTTGTGGACAGAATAAATCATAGGGCCATATAAGTATGTCATTCAAAATGAAAAATTTTATGATCTTTATTTCTTATTTTCAATGTATGGCAATGTGTTCCTATTTTTTAACATACCAGTATTTATATGTTCACCAGTTCAAGTAAATTATTAACTTAAACTGAACGTTTATTTTCTTTTCCTTGACCTTTGTCAATTTACAATATGATAAGATATATTTAATTTAGCCCAAAGATTCTTACATTAGGTCGTATCAATATTTTATCCAATATCTACAGTTAACGATCCAATTTTCTATACCATACTACCAACAATTGGTTTACTATATTCAATCAAGTGTTTCTACCTATACCTTGATATTAACAATGAATTGCAAAAAGTTATAAAATTATTTCAATATGCAAATACCTGCCATAGACAATTAAAAGTTCTTAATCCTTAACCTATTTGATTTCCTGAATGGACATGTCCCAACTTACAGGTAGGAACAGTCAATTGTTAATTAAGGAATATTTTGTATTTTATTACACTGAAAATTTGAAAGTCAGTCAGGCAACAGTATTTAGCCTGGCCAGACTGCATGGATGTGCAGACAGATCTGGCTCTAAAACAGTGCAGTAAAAGACAAATGGCTTTCAGTACAGTACTCTTATGATTAAAGATCTACTTAAATATAAAATATAGATAATTTCATTCAAGTTAGATTTATACAGGATTGAAAAATATCAGAAATAAAATTTTAAGCATGATATTCAGTTAATACACATAAACTGAAAAGGAACCATAGTTAAATGTTATCGAATGGGAGCACTGAGCATATAAAAAATCCCAAGTTAATTTTGCAGCAAATATTCAAGCTGAAATACAATATTTTCTAAAATGTTTAAATTTTGTTTTCAAAGATTATTCCTATGTTTTAACATCTGCCAAAATTCAACAACATTCAATAGTAATCTGTAATTACGATGTAATTGTTTTTTGATGATGTCACAAAGTGCGTCTTAAAGTTCTTACATTTAAAAGTTTGGAAAAACTTTCTACTTGCTTCACTAAATATCAAAACAAAATATTTCATCAGTCCTTAACATAACATTTTAAGTCCCCAAATGTTATAATGAAGAGCAATTAATCTGAATGAAGGGAGGTAACTATGACAGTCATAAGTTTTCACTAAATGCAATTAAGTCAATAAGTAACTTAGTATTACTTAATATTAGGAACAAATTTCCTACCATACCTGATGCATTTTCTAATTAAACAAAAATAGTCTGCACAGAAAATAATAATGTATATAACTAACTTCAAGAAGAAATACTTCAGAACTGAACATTATTTCCAACCAATATTAATTTTAATCCTTATTTCAATATTCACATCTGTATGCAGTATAAACTTATGATATGATATGATAATGTCACGGTGAAAAATCCTAACAAATGATCAATATCGGGTACTGTAATATAATTCTTAGTTACCCAGTTCCCGACATGACAAGTATTGACGCCTTGTGGCGTAGTATTGAGAATAGTGAATCAATAATGGTAACATGTGGCTCAGCAATTTGTGACAAACTTCACACAACCATATAGATTTAAACAATAGTTTTGTAAGATTGGCTAGATTAGAGTATACATAATGAATAGCATGTCAATTTAATTCACAGATGACGGTGTGTGTGTGGTTTGGGTGGGTGCGGGTGAGGTGGACATGGAAAAAAAAACAATCCGAAACAAAACTTTTTATTACGAATCAACAGTTGTTGTAATTACTGTACGTGACTAAAAACTTGATCAGTTTACATGTTTAAGAATATTTATCTGAGGCAAAAGAAGCCTTGAATTTCTGCTTATGCCTGCAATTTCTAGGAGGGGAAATTATATCATCTCTTAAAACGTTTTGTAAATATTATATTTTATTCTGGTACTTTTGGAGATATTTCTCAAGACAATTTTATGAGAATATTGTTTGAGATGTTTTTGTTCAGAAACATCTCAGTATCTCATGTCAGGATCCTCAGCACTTAAATTTCAGTTAAGTGTAAATATATGTATTTTAGATCAATCATGACGGAAGCTTGAAGCTCATTTGAACCAGTCTTAAGCCAGATTCCTGGAACTAAGCAGTACCGATGTCATATTCGGGCTTTAACCCACAATGCCAGGGTTGTGAGGCAGACACCTTAAACACTAGGCCACTGCTTCTTTATTGCTAATAAAATAAAAGATTATGCACGCTTCTTTAACCCTTACATAATATTTGTATATTTGACATGCACTTTTTAAATCTAAACCTGTTCAAGAGATTTCAATCTAATCAAAATTTGAAATATTGACCTGCCATTAGCCAAAAAACTGCTTCATTGTCCCTTACATTGGAAGTTTTAAAATGGGTTAAAAGGAGTTTAAAAACAATTTTTAAAGTAACTATTTAATGACCTAAAAACCTTTTAAAATGCCTATTACATGCAAATTGCTGAATGAAAATTAAGAAAATTTTAAGTCACACTATGGTGTAAGCAAATTTTATCCATGTTTGTCATACCCACAAAATAAATAAAGTAAAAATCTGCACACTTAGCTGTTACCAAGCATTGCTCGGATATAGCAATCACACTAGTTTTATAATTTTAAAACTTGTCTTCATAATTATTTGAATTCAACTTGAAATTTTTAATTCAGTATTCAATGTAACACAATATAAATATTTTCTTTAAACTTCTAGAATATTATACAATATTTTTCTTTAAACTATCTTAATTGGACCTTAAGTTAAAGTTTAACTTTATGCTGTCCCTTTACTCAACGAAATAAGTTAAATATAATCAACGAAATAAGTTAAATATCATCAACAAAATAAGTTAAATATCATCAACGAAATAAGTTAAATATCGCTCAACAAAACAAGTTAAAGATCATTAACGAAATAAGTTAAATATACCTCAACGAAATAAGTTAAATATCATCAACGAAATAAGTTAAAGATCACTCAACAAAATAAGTTAAAGATCACTCAACAAAATAAGTTAAAGATCATTAAGCTAACTGAATTTAGTATTTTATGTCAAAAGATTATTCAACAATTCAATTTTTTTATATCAACTTCTCAATATATACCATACCTCCATTTTTTTCATATATTATAATATTTCCTTTTTTCGAAACGAAAAATTCTATGTGGCACAAAAATTACAATTCTATTTTCATTTATCAAAATCTTAAAATCCTGAACAATAAATGGAATGTTGCAGTGGCAAGCTGGCCAACTTCTCGCAAACAATTCCCGATGAAGTCCTATGATGACCTTAAATACACGTTCGATTTAAAACGATACTGGTTTGTATTATTCTTATATTAAAATACTTTATTGAACAACTTGATTTTAGTTCAAACAGTAGTTTGGTAAGTCTCCAAGTTTTTACGGAGCCTTTAGCACTATTCTCGTATTTCCTTTTAAATTAAGAAGCCTGTTTATCACTTGTGTCTTTTCATTTTCTAGCAGTTTCAATCAATATTCGAATAATTTTCTCTCCTGTTTCCATTCACCTCTCCACTCGAAAACCATTGTGAAACTTAGTAAATAACATTAGCATATAAAGAGACAAACAAAAACCGGATTGAAAATCAATTGGTTAATTTAAATCCTGTGAAATCTTCAGGGCTAAAGATTTTAATGTTGGGCTAATTCAAACTGCTTAACCATGAAATATTTTAATATTATGGCCAGATCCTTTCTTGTATATGATTTATGTTGTAACCTACTTTATATATTCATTTATATCTTGTTCTAAATCTGTAACGTTGATTATGAACTTATGGATTTGTGATTCAACAATACAAAACACATACCTTTATTATTCCATATAGCAAATGCCAACACCTACACGCATTTCATATTTTACTTCTTAACTAGCACAATTAAATCCATTCACAAAAAAACCATATTGTTGAAATGTTTAATTATATAAGAATTCATAAATTTTGCTTTTTAAATAATCATATCTTTTTTTAAAATAATCATAACTTTTTTTAAATAATCATAATATGGCATTTTCAAATGCAATTATTGCAATAACATTTAAAAGAACAGACTGAGAGAAAAATTTTGAAAAGAGAAAAAAATTATATTTTCCTTCTCTTACACAATATTTCTTTCAAATCTTTTACCAAAAATGGGTTAAGTTTAAATAAATCATTAATGCCACGCATTGAACTGATAGCTTGCATAAAAATAAATCTTTTCAAGACAAGTTTGGTGTTATTATTTTGTACAAAAGAATTTTACCATTATTTACATAGGTATGAGCCAATTAAGCCTTTACAACCGTAACCTTGGTTTGAAATACGCTAAAACCTTAGCTAGCATAGAATGACAATACACCTATATCTTATCATTAAAGTATTGATAAAGTTCGACCCATATCAATCTTTTTGAAAATGATTATCGTTTATTTGAAGAACAACCTGTCTTATTTTCTTTCTTCAATCAAGCAAAGCTTTCTATTTAAACTCTGCACATATTTGGTAATACATTATCATCATATATCAGAAATACATTAACATTTTTTTTTCACAAAAAGGATGAAATAAACTTCTAAATTTCAATACAATAAAGGAATCAGAATGGATTTTTTATGCTTGGGAATCAATTCCAAATTGTATTTTGCTTAAGTTCAAATTACCATGAAAAAGATTTTTGACATAAGGATAATTTGTTTTAAATGGCAAGTCTAAACATTAATCCATAATAATATACTCCACTGTCACCTGCAGATCAACTTAAAATATAATATTATATTATTCCAAAATTACACTTGTATTTGCTTAATTACTAAAACTGCCATATGAATGTATTACATTATTTTTTAAAGTTACATACAGCTTATGCTACCAATAAAAGTGTGCAACACTAAAATAGTGTAATGTGAGAAAAAGCTAGCCATAGTTGTAAACTACTAAATGACAATATTTGCTGGATTTAGCCACAATATGTATTAGCATTTACTGAACAGAATCTAATTGTTCATGACAACTGTACCAGTAATTACCTATTCTCAAAAAATAACTGCCAACATCTCAATAGTGATCAAATACATTGGTAAAAGAGGTCAAATGTCTTAAAAAATGTGTGTTATTTGTACAGCAAACTCTGTCATACCAAGGGTTTTAAATGCAGGCTTTCAAGTGGCCAGTAACAAAAAAGTAGGGATAAAAGTAGGAATTTTTTTGTAAAAAAGTAGGGAAAAGTAGGGATTTTCAGAGCCTAAAAGTAGGGAAAGTAGGACTCTCTACTCACCATTTTTCCAAAGTAAAATGAACAAACTAAAAGCAACTTGCCCTACTGATCTAAAACCTAGGGAGGCAAGTAATAATGTAGGATAGATAAGCATACCTTGCAGGCAGACTTTCAAGTGCCTCCTGAAGCACTTGCAATTCTTCTTTTGGATCAATATCAAATGAATCTTCTGATCCTTGGTTCGTGGCAGCAACATCTAGGTTTTCCATCAGATCTTGACTAGTTCCAACACCAATAGACTTGGTTTTAATGAGAGGACTTAAGTGGTTTTTAATGTCTGACTTGTCTTTCTGTTGTTCTCCTTCACTGTTTGTTATTTTTAAATCTGATGATTGCCCATCATCACAAATGTCAATGGCATCTGGTTGTCCAGCTGAGTCATTGAGAGAGCCATTAATGTTTTCAGGCCTCTCATCTTTTCCAGACATGTCATCAAGACCTTTGTCTTCAATTTTATCAATATCTGATTGTATTGAACTTTCATTTTGATTCCCTGCTACATTTTGGAGCAAGCCAGATGCTGCTGGTTCACTTACTGAACTATTTTCATTCTCCAAAGTTTGACTATGATCTTTTTCTTCCATATGTTCCTGACCATTGCTATCTGGCATTAAGTTCATGTTTAAATCATCTTCATTCTGTGTATCTAATGCCTGAGCAGAATCTACAAGATTACGATTGTATTCACCCATATTATCTGCCATACCAACAACATTTTGATTTTCATCAACATAAGGATCTTTTTTCTCCCCATTGTCCTCATTGTCTGAACTTGTATCCATTTTGTCAACACCATTTGTAGGACCTGTGGCACCTTTTAACGTGTCAGATATATTTCGTGAAGTATCTGTTTTACTTTTGTCTCTGCTTTCTGATTCATCTGAACTATCAGAGTCTATGCTTTTGCCCTCCATCTCTAATTCTTTATACTCATTTTCCTCCGTCAGTTGTTTCTCAATATTGTCACTTTTATACCTATTTTCATCACCACCACAAATGTTTGTTTCTTCAACACCAACTGGCTCTTCTTTAACACATATACTATTTTCCTTATCTCTCTCATTTGATACACTATCATCCTCTGAAATTGTTACTGTTTCCTTATTTTCCAGGACTTCCAGTGTTGGAAGAATATTTACAACATCAAAATCTTTTTTATGTTCAACACCATCTTCCATTGATAAACTTATCAAATTCCCAGAAAGTATCTCATCAGGTTCATTTATTGACTTTTGTTCATTTTTCTGATTCACTTCAATATCCTTATGACTAGAAAGATCATCAAAACTAATGTTATCATTATCTTGTTGCATTTCAGGAAAGGACTTAGCTTCCGTGACATTCAAATTATCATTAAAAGATTGAACATTAACCTCAGGTTTGCTTAAAACAACTGTTTCATTTTCAACTATCTTGTCTTGATAACAAACCAATTCTGGTCCACTTTCATTTGTTATATCTTCATTTCTTAATTTCTGAATTTTCGGATCTTCATTTATATTTACACATGACTCAACTTTAACACTTTCATCATAAATTTCCTTTGCGTGCTTGATTATATCACTTATATAGTTTTCAACTTTAATTTCATCACTAGGTAATACATCTAATTCATCCTTGCTACCTTCTTGATCTTTGGCTGTATCAGTGGCAAGTTCAGTAAGATCACTAAGGAATTCTTGATTAAAATTATCTTTCTCATTGTCATTCACTTTTGGTCTATTGACAGGTGTAGTATTTACATCATCCTCGTCCATATTTTGATTGTCAATGTTTTCTATTTCCAGAGTTGTTGGATGAGTAGCAACAACAGTTTTAACAGTTTCCAAATCTGGGATATCAGCAGTATGAGGAATATCATAGGGAACAAAGTTTTCATTATATGTGGGAGTAACATCAGATAACTGTTCTTCCTTATTGCTTTCTTTTGTGTCACTTTCTTTAACATTATGTTCATCACATGAATCACTTAATGAGTCTTCAGACATTGGTTTTTCTGACCTGATAATGTAAGCTGGAAGACTTTGAGTTAACCTATCAGAAGGTTGTTCTCCCTCTAAAGAATCAATGCTTATATTCAAATCTAATGAATCTTCTGAAAAGTTCTCATTATCAGTTTCAGCATTCACTCCAGTCTTTTCATCATTACTTTTAGTGTCACATAAATTGTCTGTGATGTCTGAAACTGATTTAGATTTTTTAGGTGGAACTTCAGAATCTTTTGACTTCTCACTATCAACTCTTTCTCTTTTCCCTAAAACAACATTGTCAGTATTTTCAGTAACCAGTGATTCACTTGTTTCCATGGATACATTTTGAAGGATTGAGTTTTCATTTAGGTCCATTTTAGCGCTTTCATCAGTGTGTTTGTCAGTATTTACACTCATCTCTGGTTCAGCCATATCATTACCACTTTCATGAGACATTTCCTCTGAAGATATGTACATATGCACTGGTTTTCCATTTTTACTAATTGCTTCCTTCATTTCAACATCACTATCTAAATTGTCAAGTTCAACATTACTTTCGTTTACTTTTGCTGCTTCAATATCCATTTCATTTATATCATTTTCAATATCTGCTTTATTGGTATCATTTGTCTTCATTTCTTCTTCAGTATTCACCATAGAGTCATCTACTGATACAGATGTTGTTAAAAATGGAGGTACTTTATTTGAATTAGAAATTCCTGTTTGTAATTCTGAATTCATTATATCAGTATAATCATCCAGAGCTTGAGATGTTCTATGGGCATCAGGAGCCGAGTGGCATCTAAAGTCATCATCAATGAAATTTGCTCTGCCCTTTTTCTGCCTTTTCTTAACCACATAGCTGGTAGTCTTATTTTGTTCATTTTTAATTTCTCCCATATCAGATTCCTCATTTTCAGCGACAGATTCTGGTACACTTGCAAGACTTGTTGCACTTGCCATCTGTCTAAGTGGTGAGGTTCTGACAATGTTTGATCCACTGACACCAAGTCTTTCAGCCGACAATGATCCAGTTAGTCTGCCTGTTGGTGAAACAGCACCAGCTGCTCTTGTTGGAGGAGAAGCTGCACCACTCTGTCTCGTTGGCGGAGATAAAGCTCCACCTAACCGAGAAGATGGTGAATTAGCTCTATTTGGTCCCTGAACTTTATTCTTTTCAGTTGTAACTTTCAATGCATTTCTATCATGTTTGTCACCTTTGCCCTTATCATCTTTCACATCCTTAGGTTTTGGTCCCGGTTTTGATTTTTGGTCCCTTTGTGAAGCACTTCCAGGTCTTTTCTTAATGTCAGCAATTCTACTTGGAGCTGGACTGGTCCTTTTTCCTGTTACTCTTTGAGGAGATTCACTTTTTGTTACCCTTGCTGTTCTATCAAAACCTGTTCTTGGTTTCAATTCAGTAGTTCTATCCCTTAAAACTTTTGTTCTTGGAATGGTTTTTATTTCTTTTTCTTTTGTTTTTGGCACATATTTAAACTTAGGCTCAGGTGCCTGGTACAGTCTACTTGTCACTTGCTTAGCAACAGAAGATATCTTCTTGTCTTTCTGATCCTTTAATCGTTCAGTATCCATATTGAAATCTTTTGAAATGTCACTTATTCCACTTTCGATTGAGTCAGCACTGGAGGATCTTCTAAGACGCCGTGACCTTGGTGAAAGCTGCTCCCCACAATCAGCTCCCTGAAAACAAAATGAAAATTATGCTTTATTATTATTCATTCATATAAAGATTGATTAGTCGTATTAAAGTATCATCAGTAATCATGTAATTTAAATGCAAACTTTCAAGCTGTATTGGTATAGGAAGATCAAAGATGCCCATTTGTTGTTTATTGTATTGTATTACTGAATAAATGGGTTACTGAGAAAAATCACAAACCATCTGAATGTAAGCTATAGAGATTCTCAACACAAAACAGCTAAACATCCCTTGTGAGCTTCAAACTCAAAAGGTGCAATTCATTTGCTCAGGAACCTTTATCACTTAGCCACAGATACTTTTATGAATCAAATAAACTTGTAACAATTTAGACTATCAGAGTTTGCTGTTTCATTTGATATGAAATTAAGTATGCATTCTATATTTTTGGAGGATACCCACATTAATCTGTACATCAATCCTTTTTACCTCTATAACAATGTCAATACCTGTATATCTAATAGACTAGTAGTTTTCTGTGAGAAATCCTGGTCTTGTATGCTAGGATCTAACAGGAACATTTCACTACATGCTGTACGTAGAGGCTGAGGTTTCTCTTCCCGCACATTACACAATTCCTGACTCTCCTGTATATAGACTTCTAACTGTACTTCCTGTTTCCGAATCTCTCGCACTTTTTCCGTCTGTAAAAAAGAAATTAAACTTTACCATATATATTCATTTCCAACAACAGTGCATTATAATTACCTCTCATATTAACCAAGAAATAAATTAAATTAAAATATTCAATTCTGAACAATAATTTAATGTTTCAGTTATCAATTTTGTTTATTATTCTTTACACATTATTGCATGCATCATACTGTTAATATATATGAAAAAACAATGTTCAGTCAAAAAATGAGTTTTTTCTTTAAAAATCAATTGTTGATAAAAAAAAAAAATATTGCAAATTAAAGAATCTGATGATAAAGTACAAGAAATACTATCCTATTTTAGTTTTTAAACATCTTATCAAAGTATTGTGTAAAAAAAAGTATTAAAATAAAAATATTTCTAAATATTTAACAAAATTTTCAAAATTTTAACCTTTCATAAAATATTCCAATGTTTACTCTAAGATAATAGACTGTAAAGATCACATACATTATCAATAAATGTCCAACATAAACTGGATCCCCCCTCTAGAGGGCATGACCTGTCTTTTAATACTTTTTCTTAAAAGCATTTCATTGTCATATATCACAACAAAATCCCCTATCTAATAATTGTATAAAAAAATCATAAATCTTTACAAAAAAATCAGAACAAGTCAATAGAAAGTGTTAAAAGTCAGAAATTCTTACATGGTTTTAATGTCATAAAGTTGAATTGGATTCTTTTTATTTCTTTAGGTTCTATTCAATGGACAATTAGCATGTTTTTAACAGTTTGAAATTATAGGCAGGGATTATGATCTCTTATGAAAGGGAGATAATACTATCACAGATTTACAAGTACAAAATTAATGTATTTTCATCACAATGCTTAAACAGATTAAAGAATAAGATTTGTATACAATTTACAGATTTAAAATAGAATATATATCAAGAGAAATGGTACATGTGAATGCATGTTACTTGCAATAATTACTAAAGGACACAATGTAAATTATACAAGGTTAGCTTTTAAAAAAGCTTGTAGCGACTCGCTTCGTAATTTTTTTCAAGGGGTGTGTTTAAATGTAAAAATGACAGTTCTGTTAGCTGAAGAGACTTCAGCGAACATCAAAATAAAAGTGAAGTCAAAACTGGCCCGGTGCCCGATGGCCAGTGTATATAAGTTCAGGCCAGTGTAAATTTAAGAAAGTTTTGTTAATTATTTAGTAGAATAAATTCAAAATTGGAATTCGGGCCAGTAAATTCAAAATCTTAAACTCATTGACTGAAAGTGACATATAAAGTTCTCGCAGTTTAACCAAGATGAGTATGAATATATATGAAGGTGCATGTAAACGGATTGAATGAAGAAACTATGTCTATGCACATTTACTATATGGCCTGTTGACCTTGGCCACAAAATGTTAGATAGGTAGATTTCATAAAGATGTCTCTTTATACAAAATTAAGTTGTAATACATGTATGTTATTTAGTATTGGAATGAGAGGCACAAGTCCTAAAGTAAACACAAGTTGTCAATCAATTCAGCCAGAAAAGCCGGGATCCTATTAAAAAATATAGGGATCCCGGAAATTGACCAGTCTAAGAAGATGTTTTTCAGATAAGCCGGGATCGTATTAAAATGTAAATAGATCTCACGGATTGGCCAGTTCAAGTATATAGTTTTCAGAAAAGCTGGGATCGTTTTAAAACATATAGGGATCCCGGGATTTGACCAATTCAAGAAAATAGTCTTTGATTTTTTTCCAATTGATTAGGCATATAATTATAAGTATTGTGATTTCCGCATTTTAAGTTTGTTAATAAATAGCTCTAAATATGTCTATATTCTAAGTTAAATTAATTTAACGTTCATTATATACAATAAAAAAATTAACGTTTAATGGCCTTCCATTACGACAACAATCAACACAAATATAGTTCATTAGGTTTTTCCTCCATATCTTATACGATCCCGGATCCCGGGCGTCCCGGATCCCGGCCAGTAAATACATACACTAAATACCGGAAAGGATAAAATGACCGGAAAAAAAGGAAAAATAAAAAATGCACAGAACCAGATGTATACTTATGTTAATTAACCAAACGAAAACTTACTACAGAGAAAACAGGTGAAATCGCTAAATCAGAAGTCAGTGTAAATATGATTTACTGAAAAGAATTCATAAAGACAAACATTTTAATCATCATCATATCTTTGCGCTCAAAACAATACTTGCTGATTTTTAAAAATGGCGTGAAAATTGAAGGTTTTTTGACGCTATGTAAGATTAAATTTGATTGGCTAAATAATTTTGGATCCTAGCCCTGATAGATAAATTTTGTAGAAAGCTGGAAGCCAAGCTTCGATTAAATTTTTGGATAGCTTCGGAGTTTTAGGTTGTTTCTCAGTAAAATCCTACCGTAATACCGGCTCGCCGTGGCGAGCCGGCATAATTTACATAATATTATGATATTTACAAGACATACAATTAATGCATTAACTAAGTAAAATGAATACCACCTATGTTTATGTAAATTATATGCAATTTGTTTATAAGAAATTAAGAGAAATTCAAGTCAAAATATATTGGTACATTGTATGAAGACCCACTACACTTGCAGAAGTTACAAAAGTTGAGATTTTGGGATCCTAGAATCAGACTTGAACGATCTTAGAGTGAGACCAGAACTAGTAAGAACCTAATATTTGTTTAAAGAAAGAGAAAGAGGTCTTAAGACTATTTAACAGTCATTCGTTTCACCATTAGTTTCAAAACCTACCTTTGGATAAAAATTCTGAAAATTTAACTAAGAATTACAATGAAAATGTCATAATTTCCATGAACTTACTGAATTATCTATAGTTTTATGCTATTTTTTGTAATACAAAAAGCTTATATATTAACATGACCATTATAATTTATTAACTGTGAAATAAAATTGAAATCCCCTTAAATTATATATCAACAACAAAAATTCTGAATTTCTGAAATTACCATCTAATTTTGATATATTCTATAAATAAACGTTGTCTCCCCTTTTCAGTCTTTTATTTTATCAAAACAGAACATTTGAAAAGTAATACAAGTAATCTTAAAAATAAATCAAGATAGTTTTTAGTGGGATCATTTTGAAACATTTGTATGTTTTTTTGTTTTTTTCACAGATAAACTATTATCATGGTCACATAATATCTATGTAAAAATCTAAGAAGAACAACATTCTAATCTAATAAATCTATAAATATCATTTATAAAGCATACAAAAATCTAAAATAAGAAAGTAAGCTTAAAATCTAAATACAATTTCAAGAGAACTACATTTTATTGGTGTACTAACTTGAACTTCCATTTCCTGCAGGTGTGCTTTGTCCACTTCCTTGTATTCCTCCTCCATCTTCTGTAGTTTGCGTAATTTGTCCTCTAACTGTGCCTGTGTTTGGAGGTAAGCGTCCTCCATGTCCTCTTGTTGTATAGCAAGACTTTCCTCGGTCTCCCTGTATGACATACGACGTGTAAACTCCGTCTGGGCAAGATCATCTAGCTGGTCATCTGCTGACACCCGTCTTCCTCCTGCAAACATTGTACAATGTTTATTTCAAGGTGTTCAAATTTTTATTTATCATAAATTCAAAGATTTTCCTACAGTATTAACTCTTTTCTAAATCTAGTTTGATGATCAAAATACCGGTAAACATATCATCTAAAAAAAAAATACATACACGTATAACAAAGTTTCAAAGCTTTCTACTTATTGAAATTTTTAAAATAAAAAGTGGCCAAAACACATATAAGGTGATAATATTGTTCAAACATGACAGCCTTTACTGGTAAAATTTGATTTAAATGCCCTTCTTTAAATCTAAGCATTAGCTATAGGTATAACCACAGATTTAATTCAAGCTATCTTGATGACTTTTTTATATCAATAAATTCATCGTCTACAACAGGACTCAAACTTATACAGTACTAAAACATAGGTAAAAAGATTACACAGTACTAAAACATAGGCAAGATACACAGTACTAAAACATAGGTAAAAGATCAAACAGTACTAAAACATAGGCAAGATACGCAGTACAAAAACATACGTAAAAGATTACACAGTACTAAAACATAGGCAAGAGATACACAGTACAAAAATTGATTGAAAAACTGGTGTTTAAAGAATTATTGATAAATTTTATAAGTTAAATCATAAATAAATAGGCAAACTAGTGGACTAGAAACATATGCACTTCATGGTAGTAATAATGTATCTAATGTATAGTTTTAAACAGGTATTAGGAAAGCAAAGTAAAATTGAAGAAAACATTAAAAGTATAATACATCACCTTAGTACAGTAACAGATTAAGTCCTTCTAAATTCAATAGGAGTTAACCAGTTATTGCACTAAGGTGACAAGTAACTTCTGATCAGAATTTTACCTTTGTATTTGACTGGTAAATCTGTTACAGTATCTGCATTATCCCCCTCAGTTGATGTGGTTGCTGTAGAGGATTGTTCCGACCCTGTTGAAACTGAGTGTGTGGAGAGAGGCTCGGACCCGACTGACATGGTCTGTGTGGAGAGAGGATCACAGCCTACTGAAGTGGACTCGTAAGATAATGGGTCTGTTTGTATTGCCATGGATTCTTGCTGCTCTTCTATTTTCTTAAGTGCTTTCAATGCCTTCCTTTCTTCCTCCAACTTTCTTTGAACTGACATAAAAGAATGGCATTTTTTTAAACATTTTTTAAACAAGTTCAGAATATTGTAGCATAGATGATCAAATAATAACTAACAAGATATAATTTCTCACAAGTCTAGCCTTCAAAATATTATATGATATCTGATTGCTAAAATAACCAAAAATCATTAAAAGCAACATTTACTGTGAGACCTGATGCTGTTTAAGAGTCAGACTTTACAAACATTTCTTACGTATTATTGGTTTTCTCCTATGCCCCCACGTTTTCTTTAAATTGCCTAACATCACATATTTGCTTCCAATTCAAGAGAATTCCATATGACCCCACCTAAGCAATGAGACTGTCTGGATGTCTACTGTTACGTAAATTAGAATGCTTAATAGAATGTTTAATTCTACATGTTATCTTCTATTTTGAATTGGCTGCTAATCACCTTATACATGTATCTATACTGTGTCTTAGCCTACATAGTTAAATTTGCAAAATATATTTGAAACCTCTATTAGTAAAGCATCTCTATTATCAGTGTATAACTAAACATTTTGTAACATGTGATCATGTATATGTTGACTTAAAGCTCTCTTATCCAGTTCAATAAGAAATGCCATGTTTGCCAAAAAAATTGTCTGTTTCACACAAAATATAAATAATTAAGTTTACTTTTGAAGCTCAAGACAAACATAGCAAAAATGTTAAGTACGGCAATAATACAGCTTTTGAGGCATCTTCTTATTTTCAATGAAATCAGAAAAAGATGTACTTACAAGCCTCCTTTTCTTTAGATAAACTTTCTCTTGCTAGTCGTAATTCTTCTTCAGCTTTTGCACGTTCTCTTTCATTTTCTTCTTTTAATCTCAACAGGTGGCGCTTCTGATCCTCGATATCTGCACGGTGCTGCTCGTGTGTCATATACATCTCCTCTTCCTTTAGTTGACGTAACTCCTCGGCCCGCTCATGTTCAGCTTTAAGTCGCTCCAGTTCTTTACTAAAAAATATAAATTGTAACTTTATATATTTGTTTAAACAGAAGATTTTTTAGTCTGAATGTGTAGGAAGGTATAAGCTTATAGACAGAGTCTTGAATCCGTTCCTGGAACCAACCAGTCCTGAGCAATAAGAGTTAAGTTTCAATCTTGCTAAAGTAAACAACCGCTTGCCTCTGACTGGGTTTGAACCTTAGATTACTAGTCTGACATGTTAACCACCCAGCCATGCTGCCACCATTATAATGAGAAAGATACAATCTTTTGCTTTTCAGGGGCAGACTATTATTGCATATTCACATCCTTCAGATCTTTCTCTAAATGATATGACAAAAAAAGTATTTGGCATTCGAACGAACCATATATATATATATATATATATGTAGTCACATAACCCTGTTCAAGGTTATACAGTGACTTTCCAACTTTTCTCATAGGAGATTTCATTACCTATCTATGCATTATTTCAGATATAAAATAATTTAATATATGCTATCTGCCCATGAATTATTTCAGACATCAGCAATCTAAATACTTAATATTTTATAGTTCTGTGATAACAACGGAAACATTCTCATCACAGACTAACATGGACTTGTATAGATATTTGTATGCCTTGTGCCATAAAAAGGTTGATTTTATCTCAGCTTAAAGTTCAGACAACTCTCTGGAGGTTTTCTAAAGTTCAGATGAAAACAAACAAGATTTTTATATGTAGTTGGCATTTCAGAGGAACAGACATTCGGATGTTAACATTTACTCAATAGCATCATTCTGCATTTTCATTTTTTTATGAAAACATTTCTGTCCGAATGTAAATAGATACTGTCAAAATGATTCCATTTTTTGTTTGTTTTTTGTTTCGTTGTTTTTCAATAACTTAATTAGCAAGCAATCATAATGTACAATATATATACTTAACCACATCCCTCAGCTCTTTCCAATATAAACCATGATATTATGCATTTCCAGTATAAACCATGATATCATATATTTTTCAATAAAAACCATGATATCATATATTTCCAGCATAAACCATATCATATATTTTCAATATAAACCATGATATCATATATTTCCAGCATAAACCATGATATCATATATTTCCAATATAAACCATGATATAATATATTTCCAGCATAAACCATGATATCATATATTTCCAATACAAACCATGATACCATATATTTCCAATACAAACCATGATATCATAAATTTCCAATACATACCATGGAATTAAAGGTTACCAATGCACATACTGTAAAATCATACATTTCTTAGTAACAGTTTCAAATATATACTGTAAAATCATGCAATCCAATACTAACCATGGAATCCAAAGTTTCTATTACAAACCATGAAATAACAAGTTACCAATATAAACCATAAATTTGAACATTTCCAATACAAACCATGAAATATGCATTTCAAAAACAAATTATGGAATCAAATGTTTCAATAACAAACCATGAAATCAAATACATTTCCAATACAAACCATAGAATCATATATCATGAGTTATGAACCATAAAATCATAAGTCACCAATACAAGCAATATGAACCATTAAATTATACTATTCCAATACTCATACATGTTAACAACTACTTTTAGCGAGAGACGCCCACTTTCTGCAGCCATATTTTCAAGATTTTTCTTAAAATAAGGGGTATTTTCACAAATTAAAGAAATCTCCCTATTTTTGATGTCAGTTTATCACAAATTCTTAAGTCTCCCTCTTTTTAAGAAAAATATTCCACTTGATAATCGAAAAAAAATAACAATTATAAATACTTAACACAAAAAATTCAATTTTTCAGAAGAATATTCTGAGAATTTAAAACGACTCCTTTACTAATCATTATATTATAAAACATAAAGAAAATATCATAAAGAGTGAAAGAAACAGAAAAGTTGTAATAATTATCACATTTGAGACAAAAATTATATAATGCTTCTAAAAGTAACGGAAATATTTCCAGAAAACCAATATATTAGTAACCAACAGATAAGATACGAAGCTGCCAGAGCGTTATTTGTATTTAATCAACCACAAAATAGCTGGGTGCCTAATCAATATCATTAGATGCTTAATAAATCAATAGAACCAATCAACTCTTGTACCACCATCTCAAAATTACATCTAAACTTCTCTAATACTTCCCGTTCAATTATTGATGTGTTTCATCACTAATACATCATAGTTGTGTCAAAACAAGCTTATATAATATCACTGTATTCCATCAAAATATCCCTCTGATCTTAGATCATATTATTCCTATGAATAACATAACAGATTACTGTGATCTTATATCATATTGTACCACTAGATTACATAACAGGTTACTGTGATCTTAGATCATATTGAACCACATGATTACATAACAGGTTACTGTGATCTTAGACCATATTGTACCACTATATTACATAACAGGTCACTGTGATCTTAGATCATATTGTACCACTATATTATGTAACAGGTCACTGTAATCTTTGATCATATTGTACCACTAGATTACATAACATGTAACTGTGATCTAGATCATATTGTACCACTAGATTACATAACATGTAACTGTGATCTTAGATCATATTGTACCACTAGATTACATAACAGGTGACTGTGCTCTTAGATCATATTGTACCACTAGATCGCATAACAGGTAACTGTGCTCTTAGATCATATTGTACCACTAGATCGCATAACAGGTAACTGTGCTCTTAGATCATATTGTACCACTAGATCGCATAACAGGTAACTGTGCTCTTAGATCATATTGTACCACTAGATCGCATAACAGGTAACTGTGCTCTTAGATCATATTGTACCACTAGATCGCATAACAGGTAACTGTGATCTTAGATCATATTGTACCACTAGATCGCATAACAGGTAACTGTGATCTTAGATCATATTGTACCACTAGATCGCATAACAGGTAACTGTGATCTTAGATCATATTGTACCACTAGATCGCATAACAGGTAACTGTGATCTTAGATCATATTGTACCACTAGATCTCATAACAGGTAACTGTGCTCTTAGATCATATTGTACCACTAGATCGCATAACAGGTAACTGTGATCTTAGATCATATTGTACCACTAGATCGCAGAACAGATTACTGTAATCTTAGATCATATTGTACCACTAGATCACATAACAGATTTCTGTGCTCTTAGATCATACTGTACCATGAGATAACATAACATCTTACTGTAATCTTAGATCATATTGTACCACAAGATTACATAACAGGTAACTGTGATCTTAGATCATATTGTACCACTAGATTACATAACAGGTTACTGTTATCTATAATCATATTACATCACTAGATTACATACCACTATATTACGTAACAGGTTACTGTGATCTTCAATCATATTTTACCCATATATCATAATAACAAGGTAACTGTGATCTACAATTATATAGTACCACTAGATAACACAAGTAGAGATTTTGATGCTAAAGCATCAAGTCGCCGGATAGAAAATGACTGTATTATCATAAATATAAAAAAAATCAGTTTAATTAATGGTTCAGGTATAAAGAAAAGAGGAACAATTTATGCTGAGTAACTGTTTATTCACAATAAAACATCATATATGAAGCAAACTTGCTTAGCAATATTGTGAAGGAACTGCTATGATTATTAAGCAAGTATTTTGTACGTTAGTTTACGTAACTTATTATGATTTATGCTAAAGATTTTATTGATAGTATAGATCTTGATATTAAATTAATTAATATTGCTCAATGGCCTACAGGTGGTAAGTATAGGACGAAGTTGTGACCTAGTAGGCCAAATTCGATTCTTTGAAAATCCCTTTTGCAGTTTTCATAAAACTATTTTTTTGCGCTATCGAAAAAATAAGCTATTTAGTTGAAATCAATATTCCTGTCGTTACATACGATATAGTTAACGTTTAATTGCCTTTCAGTTCGATAAAATATTAACAACTAGAAATGTGTCCATAGGACACGGGTGCCCCCACCGCGCCACTGTTTTGTCAATCTTTTTACTAAGTCAAGGGAAATAACTCTACAAATACTGGATAAATCCACAAGCGAAACCCAAGGTGCAAATCTAAATATGCTGAGCAACCTGCCCATAAGGTTTAATTAATGACTATGTCAAATCCTTTTTGAGTAACTTGCGACACAAGTTGAAAATTGCAAAAATTTTCTAAGTGAAGGGCAATAACTCTAAAAATACTAAATAAATCCAGACGAAAATATCTGATGCACAACTGCACATGCTGATCAACATTCCTGTAAAGTTTCATGACTCCAGGTCAAATACTTTTTGAGTTACATGCGACACAAGTTGAAAATTGCAAAATTTTACTAAGTCAAGGGCAATAACTCTTGAAAATACTAAAAATATCCAGACCTAAATACCCAGGTGCACAACAACACATGCTGATCAAGATTCCTGTAAAGTTTCATCACTCTAGGTCAAATACTTTTTGAGTTACATGCGACACAAGTTGAAAATTGCAAAATTTTACTAAGTCAAGGGCAATAACTCTACAAATACTGAAAATATCCAGACGAAAATACCCAGGTGCACAACTACACATGCTGATCAACATTTCTGTAAAGTTTCATGACTCCAGGTCAAATACTTTTTGAGTAACATGCGACACAAGTTGAAAATTGCAAAATTTTACTAAGTCAAGGGCAATAACTCTGAAAATACTAAAAATATCCAGACGAAAATACCCAGGTGCACAACAACACATGCTGATCAAGATTCCTGTAAAGTTTCATGACTCTAGGTCAAATACTTTTTGAGTTACATGCGACACAAGTTGAAAATTGCAAAATTTTACTAAGTCAAGGGCAATAACTCTGAAAATACTAAAAATATCCAGACGAAAATACCCAGGTGCACAACTACACATGCTGATCAACATTCCTGTAAAGTTTCATGACTCTAGGTCAAATACTTTTTGAGTTACATGCGACACAAGTTGAAAATTGCAAAATTTTACTAAGTCAAGGGCAATAACTCTGAAAATACTAAAAATATCCAGACAAAAATACCCAGGTGCACAACTACACATGCTGATCAACATTCCTGTAAAATTTCATGACTCTATGTCAATTACTTTTTGAGTTACGTGCGACACAAAAGTGAACGGACGGAAGGACGGACAGAAGGACGGACGGACGGACAGACGGACGGACGGACGGACGGACAAGGGTAAATCTAAATGCCCGCCACTAACGTGGGGGCACAAAAAGATATTTTATTAGTTTTCATTATTATGTGTCGTACCGTTTTGGTAACCTGCGCGACGGAAATCGACGGAATATAACGAAGATGACGATTACCACTTTTTATTTCAATAAATGTGCCTCTTTAGCATAAATCTATTTTGTGATGTTCAACCTAAACTAAACTATTGAACGTTGACAGAAAGGGCAAAATTTAACCCTTTACCAAGATAAAATGAAAAGGTTTTGAAAATTTATTTAATTCTTTAATGTACTAATCCTGTAGATGTTTTCCGTTAAAAATAGTCAAGAATGCGCAGATTTCAACACTTTTCTTTATTCTCATTCATGGAATAATATATCAATGTGATACAACAATGCGATTCTCTGAAAATAATGAATAAACAAACTAAATACTGATTACAATGCATTTAAAATAAATACAATAAATTGTCTAAAATAATAATGCTAATACAAATCATAAATATACGATATCACCTTTACAATTATAGACTTAAATCTATTAAATAATATTGTTATTTTATATTTCCGCAAATAATTCCGTTTATAATTTAATTCACGCAAATATTGTAAAGTTCATCATCATTTATAAAAGATTGAATTTACTATTTAAATTCATACATAATTAATAACTTGCTTACCGATTATGATCTACTTTCCATTGAAAAACATCAATAAACAAAACACATCAACAATTTAAACACTTCCGCCCAAGGCAAAACAACATATCAAAGTAACGGTTAATGACGTCACCGTAAAACAATTTAATGACGTCTTTTTACGGGAAACAAAATAAGACGTTACGTTTGGCAGAAATAGTGAAGCTATCTTTAATTGAAACAATGTCTTTAATAGTAAATGCTATCGGAAAAATCAAACTATGAAAAGTATGTGATTATAATAAATAAATTTACAATTAAGAACTATAATTCTTACAAATCCTTTCTAATGATATAAAATATGAAACTGATTAATGAAAGATAACTTTGTAATTATTTATACATTTGCATCTAATTAGCCCCCATACCGTTTTCCAACTAGTATGTCTTATCAGCAATCTGTTACTATTAATAGATACTATAACACTAACATACAACGTGTAGTCACGTGATTCTTACAATAGAACAGGGAGAATCTGTTTATAATTAGATAAAAAAAATGAAATATAATAGGTGTCATAAGATATAAACAACCAGATAATTTAAATATGTCATTTTAAATATCATTCATGATTTATCAATCATGAAATAGCAACGCTTGACACTTAGAAAAAAGTAAAAGTATCCCTAAATTCAATGACTGGTCCATAGGGATACGTTATTAATTCATTTTATGAAAATTGTAATGTTGCTTTTTAAGATGTCAATATTTGTATATTTCATTTCATTTAGCAACGTTAATTTATTTTTGAATTTTTAAGATTCTGAAAAATAATTGTGGTCCTTAATTGTTCAGTTATTGATTTGCTTTTATTTTCAGATTTTAAGGCCTTCTCCTACCATAGATATAATATTAAACTGTTACAAATATAGTCGCCGGTTTCTACCGGCGACTAATAACAGGTGACTGTGATCTTAGACACTAGATTACATTAACAGGTTAATGTGATCTTCAATCATATTGTACCACTAGATCATATAACAGGAGAGTGTGATCTAAAATCATATTGTACCAGTAAGATCACATTACATGATATAGTATGTAAATTGGTTTGATATTTTCTATAGTAAAACGCTGGATTTCACCAGATTTTATAACTTACATTAGTATATCACAACATTACAATACTGTAATTAGTATCGATTGTCACTAACATGTCATTACTAGGTATGATATCTCCATAACAGATAACATTTCACTATGTTCTTAAATCACAGACTGATGACAAGAAGGTGACAAAAGTTGATTATCTTGATAATTCAGCCACTTAAAGGACAACACTTGATACTTCCTACAACACAACAATTAATTCCTCTTTTTTGTAAAGTAGTTCAACCTCATTAATCCACACAATTATATAGTCTGTCATTTTTTCACTGAAGCAAAGATACACAAACAGTATATCTAACTAATAAAATAAATCATAAAAAAATAAACTTAAGAAATATTCAATTCTTTTTCTTTTAAGCTAAATTTCTTTTTTTCTCTGTCTTAAAATCACTTTTAAATTGCAAAAAAATTAAAAATTAAAAAAATTACAAATGTATATATAATTTTTATTTACAAAAGTCTTTGAAACATAATTACATTTTCAATCCTTTTTTATCAATACAAGTCTTACAATCTTAAGAAAGTAAACCAATTTCGTTCACATAAAATATCCACGGCAATTTGTAAAATACTTAACACAAACCTATTTTAGAAGACATTCGTTTAAAAATTGCTACAATAAAAGGAACATAAGAGCCTCGTAAGGCTAGCAGAATATATTGTCTGGCGTTCCCAATCAGTCAGAGAAATCATTGCAACACGCAAACTCTATCTCAAGGAGTACAGCAACAACTTGTCTTGTATAAAATTGGTAATTCTGTTCCCATCAATATTCATAGACAGACAGATATATAATTACCATCTCCTGAATTACTTACACGGACAATGTCATCAATTCCTGCCACAATCATGCTGGAATATCATTACATTACATCTTCTGATAAAAAAAACCCTGAGACAATGACATCAATTTGTTACAAAATCCCCACTGACCATTATCACCATCTAACATTGTAGTATACAAGTCCCTTAACAATCTTCTTTTTTTATTAACACAGAAAATACACAACTAAGATCCTATGATCAAAGATTACTTTCTGATCCCAAAATCTGCAGAAAATCACTTTTGTATTCAGGTTCAAAAGTTTGGAACTCCCTACCTTTAAATTCCTCCAACTTCAAAACATTAAAAAATAATTAGCTAAAATGGTGGTTCTCTAGTGGAAATCAAATGCTCCAAGATATGTTATAATTTTAAATCACATGTATTGCTGATAAATTTAATGTCATTTTACAAACTGTTTAATTTCTTTTATTCTTTTGTTTTTGATGCTGTTTAAGATCTGTTAATTTATTTTTTGTTGTTTATAAATTCATTGTTACTGTATAATTATAATATGTATATTAAATCACAATGGAATATCAGTACTATTGCCTGATTATGTCATTGGTTCTTTATAAGATCACAATGGAATATCATTACTATTTACTGATTATGTCATTGATTTGGATCTTTATAAAATCACAATAGAATATCATTACTATTGCCTGATTATGTCATTGATTCTTTATAAGATCCCAATGGAATATCATAACTATTGCCTGATTATGTCATTAGTTCTTTACAAGATCACAATGGAAGTTCATTACTATTGCCTGATTATGTCATAAGTTCTTTATAAAACCACAATGGAATGTTATTACTAATGCCTGATTATGTCATTGATTCTTTATAAGATCCCAATGGAATATCATTACTATTGCATCATTATGTCATTGATTCTTTATAAAATCACAGTTACCTCCTAGAGTTATCCCAAGTTCTTCATAAAATCACCCAGTAATGTCAATACCATCACCTGATAATGTCATTAAGTCCCCAATTAATACAGTCTGTTATTACGATAACCTGACAAATTAAATGTCATTTATCACTGGTAAGAAATTCATCTGCAATTCATATCACCAGTGACACTATCATCAATTCTAAGCAAAAAGACACAATCACTTGTTCAAAGACAATGTCATCATTTCTTGACAAAATCAGCCTAATATAATAACCTTCATCTATTCCATAGAAAACAATATTATCAAATTATTATAAGATGATTTTTGAATATCATTACTAATGGAAATTTTTACAATATCATGAATATCAATGCAAACTAGAACTATTGCTGAATGCGATTCATACCCCCACCAATGTCCTTGACAGAAGACAACTTGGAAAGGTGGTTAAGGGAATAACTTTAGTAGCACAAATACATATATACATAAAAAGAATTTATTTCTGGTGAAAAAAAGACTAATTGTACAGGTATTGGTATAAATATATATTGTCAAATCATGTTCGAAACAGTTACAAATAACCTTTCATAATTTCCCAATGTACTAAACATTTTCTAAGTCAATTTTTGACCTTCAAGTGTGGCCTTGACCTTAAGCTGGCACAAGGGTTAAGATGGGTTCTGCACATTGCCCAGTTGGGGTGAACATTTGAGTTAAGTTTGAAGAAAATCCTTCCATTAGTATAGAATTTATGGAGTGGACAGGACATATTGTCTAGTATTGATTGTATGTAAATTTAAAGACTTAAAAAGGGGCATAACTTTGTCACTGAGTTATGAAACTTGACCTGCATCTCTTATTTGTGAGACCTCAATATATCTTTTAAGTTAAAAGCAAATACAGTGTAGCTGTGCTAGTTTCAGAAATATTCAAGTACATGTTAAAATTTAAGAACATTTTCTAAGTCAATTTTTGACCTTCAAGTATGACCTTGACCTTTAGCCGGCACAGAGGTAACATGGATTCTGCACATAACCTTGTTGAGGTGAACATTTGAGTAAAGTTTGAAAAAAAATTCTTCCATTAGTATAGGATTTATAGAGCGGACACGACATTTTGTCTAATATTTGATTGTATGTAAATGTGAAGACTTAAAAAGGGGCATAACTTTCTTAAAATGCAATACAGAGGTATGAAACTTGACCAGCAAATCTTAATTGTGACACCTCATATATATTTTAAGTTTCAAGCAAATATCTTTTCTAGTTTCAGAAATATTTAAATACATGTTAAAATTTAAGAATATTCTTTAAGTCAATTTTTGACCTTCAAGTGTGACCTTGACCTTAAGCCAGCAAAAGGGTGACATGGGTTCTGCACATAACCTTGTTGAGGTGAACATTTGAGCCAAGATTGAAGAAAATCTTTCAATTAGTGTAGGACTTACAGAGCGGACACAACCTACTGTCTAATATTTGATTGTTTGATATTTGACCTTCACTTGTGACCTTGACCTTGAGGTGACACATGGGTAACATGGGTTCTGCACATCCCCTTGTTGAGGTGAACATTTGAGCCAAGTTTGAAGAAAATCTTTCAATAAGTGTAGGACTTACAGGGCGGACACGACATACTGTTTAATATTTGATTGTTTGATAATTGACCTTCACTTGTGACCTTGACCTTGAGCTGACACATGGGCAACATGGGTTCTGCACATCCCCTTGTTGAGGTGAACATTTGATCCTAGTTTGAAGAAAATCTTTCAATTAGTGTAGGACTTAGGAGCGGACACGACATACTGTTTAATATTTGATTGTTTGATAATTGACCTTCAATTGTGACCTTGACCTTGAGCTGACACATGGGCAACATGGGTTCTGCATATCCCCTTGTTTAGGTAAACATTTGAGCCAAGTTTGAAGAAAATCCTTCAATTGTTATAGGAGTTATAGAGCGGACACGAAAATGGAGACAGACGGACAGCCCGACGCGACAAAGCGAATCCATTATAGCCCCCACCCCCCACCCCATTTTGTGTTTGGGGTATAAAAAACTATAATTATAATGGAAAACAGACTGATTTATGTACATCTGAATCTAGTTTGAATTCTTTGACAAACTTTGCGGGTAGGGGTATAGAAAGTTTTGTTTCCTAATCAATGTTTTGTGGGCCATTTAACTTAAAAACATATCATTTGCATTAGCAAACAAATTTATCAATATTGGCTATACATTTTATCAGCCAACTTGTTTCTATATATGTTAGTATTTATTGCAAAAATGTAATGCACTTTTAAAACTATTATCTCGTGTAAACATAGTTTTGTTTTATCTCAACTAAATACTGGTCTGTAAAAAAAGTTTTGTTTTATCTCAACTAAATACTGGTCTGTAAAAAACAAATCAATAAATTGATTTTAATTATATTTATATTTCATTTTATTCAGGCTTTTCATTAGCACAGAATTCAATACAACAAAACAAGCATTACAAAATGCGCTTTCATAATGAAGCAACATTTACATGCAATTTTCCTTAGATCATCTTGTTATTTTCCATAGTTTTATTATTAAAGCTAAATTGATCCAAATACATTTACAAAGTACATGTATACAAATTCCAACAAAATTATATTTAACATGATTCTAAATTTATTTTCATTTCTTTGGATTTTAATTCTATTTATTCTACTTTATATTGATTACATGACATACATCTAGGGACAAACCAAGGTAACCATCCATATTTCATACCATGATATAACCACAAACCTCCCATAAACTAGCAGGATTTATTAGCAGCTTGCTACCTTCATAATACACAATGTTTCTGAACCTGTATGGCCTCCTTAATCATAAAATTCATAGAGGAAGTTTTTTCTTAAATGCAGGATTTTATTTTCAAATGCAGGATTATATTTTCATTAAATGGTATGAAAACTTATTGCCAACAAGAGCTGTCCGTAAGACAGCGCGCTCGACTTTTTTATTGCTTGCCAATAAAAAAAGTTTTTGCAGTAAAAGGCAATACAAGAATCTCTGTATTTTTAAAGTGAACAATGGCCATGAGCATTAAGATATTTAGTGAAGAATTATTTTATTATGACATAATTTATGGTAAAGTGAACAAGTGGATAGGAATGAATTTTTTTAGATTTTTTAAGTTTTTTAGTGCTTGCCTATAATACAAAACATTGACAGTTAAGGGCCATAATTCAAATAAAATCTTTGACAGAATTACCTTCTCCTGGACATGTTTGGGAATCATGATTGTAAACAAGTATTCCCAACTTTCAAATTAATATCTCAAACAGTTCAGTCAAAAGTGGACTGGTACTAAAAACTTAACCAAGATTCTAAGTCGATAAAAGGCCTTAATTTTAAAACAAATCCTTGACAGAGTTACCTTCTCTTGCGTACAGATGGGGTAATGATGTGAAATAGCATTAAAAGTTTCAAAGCAATATCTCAAAGGGTTAAGGCAATAAGTGGATTTTACCCATATTCAATGTATTTTCTAAGTCAAAAAGGGGCATAATTCTGTCAAAAACCTTGACAGAGTTATGTCCTCTTGTCTGTTGATGAAGGTCGTGATGGTAAACAAGTATGGTCAGTTTCAAAGCAATACTCCAATGGTTTTGAAATAAAGTGAGGTGGTACAAAAAACTTAACCAAGCTCAATACACTTTCTAAGTCAAAAAAGGGCCATAATTCTGTCAAAAACCTTGACAGAGTTATGTACTCTTGTCTGTAGATGGAGGTTATGATGGTGAACAAGTATGGTAAGTTTCAAAGCCATACTTGTAATACTTCTGAAATAAAGTGGGGTGGTACGAAAAACTTAACCAAGGTGTGACGCCGACGCCGACGCCGGGGCGAGTAGGATAGCTCCCCTTTTCATAGAAAAGTCGAGCTAAAAAGCAACAGAAGTAACAGATTGTTCAAGTAATTGGCCGTAAGCATTTCTCAGGTATAATGGGCCTTTAACCACCAAGAAATTGCCACATTATGCATCTTTGAAAACTTGTATAAATTTCATTAAAGATATAAATGGTATAATCATGTATAACCCCATAGGTATCAAAGACTATACATAGATACCTTTCAACTTTATAACATCGTAATAAAGTTAAGGGCAGTGCTAAAGTCAACAAAATAGTCCACAATAACGTAAGCTTAGCAAGTAAACACTAAATATCAGGTACTATATTTGTAATGTAACAACTAGGTATCATAAATAACTTTCATTATAAGGTCAAGAGGGTTATATTGATCTCCTCTCAATGACAAAATATTACACTTCATGATAAGAAAAAAATCAGTCAAGAAATTTTACGTGTCATATCACACATATTTGAAAAATGTCAGAAAGTTTTGCCAATTTAACTTGGTTTCACCTTTTCTATCTGATAAATGTAATTCATACTTTGACTTTTTATAAAAAGTTGGTGAGATGCCTTCAATATTGTCCTACATCAACATTTGAAATGAACTCATCTACTTCGAATATGGATTTGCCTATCATAAGCATAAGAGATTTTTAATACTGCAATGCTTATATTGGACCAGGGGTTTTAAATACTGCAATAGCCTGATTGGACAAAATAAATGGCTACAGGGGTTTTTAATACTGCAATGCTTAATTATATTGAGCAGCCTGGATGTACAGGCAAACCCAAGGTCTCGTGTATTGGTGGCAAAGGCCTGCAATATTCTCTACATAATTATATAAAACACAGAAAGATAAGTAAATTATACAGAGACACAGTTCAGGATTAAAACATCTCTTTTTTTCAACCTGTAACAGGCTGACTTTTTGTAAATGGAGATACCAAATGATAAGAGCCCAGTTAGAACACACAGATGTACAGGTTTGCCTGGCTCTTTACTGGTGCCAAAGGCTAGCCACAATCTGTGCCAACAGGTGAACAGTGAAGGAATGTTAATGTTGACAACCAAACTGGCACCTTTCTGTGAAGTTTGGACAAATCAAAGCTAAAGAAAATTCACAGAAAACTGATCTAACCATTATATTTTAACCTTTAAACTCTAAAGTGCTCAACAAATATAAAACATATTAAGACAATAAATACTTTGGTTGTCACTCAAAACACTAAAAAGTGCATTTTTAAAAAAATACTCCCCTAGAAATCAAGATATATATATACCTGTAATAAATTAATACAATGACTTATACAAAATTCTAAAATACTCATAATCAAATAACAGATAACCCAAAAACTAACAAAATATAAATCATTCGGACAGAAACAATTTTCCTAAAATAGTAACGATTTTAAATCAAACTGCTTACCGCAGATATAACATCTTCAGTTTATCTAATCCATACCATAAATTTTCCGAAACTGACAGATAAAAACTTATTTGCAATCTCTTTTGCTAATTCTTTAAATACTCCCAAATGACCATTAATCGCTATAGAAAATATGTTATCAGTGTACCAGGTACTAGATATTTTATTGCAGATTTATTCTTCATATTGGTTTAATAGTACATGTATATTTCCTCCATTGTCATCACATATTTTGTTTAAAAGTTCATTTTCCTGTACGAATGTTAAAATATCATGAATTTTCAACTGCCATATTGATCCAACTAAATGCCCCCACAATATGATTTATTTATAAATGCATACATGCAAGCAAGCAAGCAATATGCAAATAATTTAGACCTAAACATTATGTTTCACATTATGTTTCACAAATATCTGAATATAAATGTATTTCCTCAAGTGAAGTATCACATAATAAATAACTTTCACCAATTTTTGTCATTATATCTTTTAACTTTTTTCTGATTAGGTATAATGTCACACTGCACACACTGTGGAGGAAATGGCAGATTTTAGCATTTAAAATAGAAACAAATTCAAAATGCATCATAAGCACTATTTCAGGTATAGATTATAGGTACTTGAATATAACAACTCACCTCTTGTAATCAGGCCAGATGATTTCTCTAGTAACATATAAAGGATTTAAAAGTCATATGTGGGATTCGAACCAACAAAGCGGATGGACAATATACATGTATATTACCAATTTGATGTCAGCAACGTCTGACAACTGTCTGTCTATAACTGTCTGTCTATAACTGTCTGTCTGTCTGTCTATCTGTCTGTCTGTCTTGGAATATGAACTAATTTCAATGTGATTCATAATTTTAATTTCAGTGAGGAAATTAAGCAGAAAATAGGCTGGATTAATGTAACAAAATAATTCCAAAAACAGGGCAAACATTAGACATTTGAAAATGACAAAATTTTGGTTAATTTTGCACCTATTATGGTAAAGTATTAAAAGACAGCATTTATATTGTGTTACAAAGATTGTAGGGTAATGATAAACATATTGATTTACAACTCTTGAAGGCCTTAAAGTCCCTCAAGTACATAGTATCTATAAAGTAAACAAATAAGACATTTAAATCCAATATAATGATAAAAGAGACAAATGATTACACCCTTTGTTTACACAATCATCTCCTTCTAACAAATAATTGATTAGGTTAAAATGTGAAGTAAAATATGACTGCTTTCAGTATGGCCGAAAAATGCAAATTGTTTGTTTGTTTGTTTGTTTGTTTGGGTGTGGTGTTAGTGGTTGTTACAATATGATCATCTTACTATGGCATGACCTTAAACTATTTCATAGTTGGTATCTTTTAACAGTGAGAATTTGTCCCCTCACCCACTATTGATCGACTACCTCTGTCTATTGTCAATTGTGCAAGCCAGGTCTGTTTGGTGCCATAGCCTAGGCAAGTCAATATTGCCATTTAATATCATTGCTAGGATTGAGGGTTACCTCAAGCAGGCAGGGAGTGGATGTCTCAAACCAGATCTTTTAGAACTTAAGCTCTTCCTACTCAGACAGAACTAAGGATAAATAATCTTTGTAATTTCATTTTAAATTTCTATAAAGGACTTGTGCTTCTTTGACTGTGGTTCATAGTTTATTTAAAGAGTTTCTATATCATTTAAGCTTTAACCTGCTGAATTTTTAACTGGGATTTTCCAACTTACATTTTTGAAACTGGTCACATAATCAATTTTGAGAAAATCAAAATTTAGTCAGCTGACTGTGACCATGCTCTGTACTGTAGGCAAAGGTTAATCATTTCAGTTTCAGAAGGTGAAGGTAAAGTGTAAAGCCAGATCACACTGCATGGACATGCAGGCTGGTTTGGTTGTAGACAAGTGTTTATCAACACCAGCCACTTCAGTTGGTAAAAAAATATAAAAACATATCATTATTACCTGGCTTCTGCAATTCTCTCCTGCTCTGTCTGGTAACGTCTCTCTAAATCTCGACTGAAATAACATCAACAGACATGTAGTATCTAGTGCATAACAATTTCTTATAAACAAATAATA
This sequence comes from Ruditapes philippinarum, assembly GCF_026571515.1. Taxonomy (NCBI): domain Eukaryota; kingdom Metazoa; phylum Mollusca; class Bivalvia; order Venerida; family Veneridae; genus Ruditapes; species Ruditapes philippinarum. Next base: position 81,728 of record NW_026862096.1, on the reverse strand, counting down.
AACTTTTTATCAAATAAAATATGGTAAAACATGATCAAATATTTTCTTCAGTTGAATATATCTCACTTTTCTATTAAATCTGTATGCCTCCAGATGAGCCAAAATAGTTCAAGAAAATCAAACATTTGAAAATGTATTCAGTTTTTAAGAAAAGTAAAAAGATTCAATATGGTCATTCAATATGAATGATTTATGACTAATTTCGCAGTATTTATCACCATATTTCTAATGCATAACTAAAGTAGTAGGTTTAGTATTTTAGCATATTATGACCTCTTTTTTGTAATTTACATGGATTGCATGTGCTATTTGTAATGTACGATACTTTCTTTGTTCACTTCACAAAATTTCACTTTCAAATACATATTTCAAAATTTTTATGTAAATGAGCCTAAATCTGGAGGCATGCTGCTTTAAAAAAGATTTGGCACTTTTCTTTATTTGGAAACATATTGCTTCATTTCTGCAACAGCAACATTTTTCTACAGTAAAACAATAGTTCAACTAAATGAATGAAGTATTTAAGGACTAGAATAACAATGTTGTTATCAAATGTCAGCCTCTATTGAACAATTGATTGTTTTGTTATTAAAATTACAATGTATATGAACTAAACAATACAAAGGAAAACAAAATTTTAATATTTTACAAGATACAATGTACATATGAATATTTAAGCATACTAAACTTCTAGGGCAACTTTGAAAGTCATAACTGTAAATGTATTTTTTAAAGTTTAAAAGACAGTTATATAATACATGTATATACATTTTGTACTTTATTTCTTTACTTTTACATGTAAAAAAGGCAATATAATTATACATTTGTTTGAAATATCTCCTCTTTCTTTTTTCCTGAACTTTTTAAGTCACTTTTATATATACAGTTAAGATAATGGAAGCATAAAACTAATTTAGGGTGTACAATCTTCTCCCTCGAAAACCCAGTACCAATTTTTAAACACATCTTTGGTCATAATCAGAAATCTCAACAGTCAGTTCACCTTTACCAACATTCCTGGATAACTAACCAGAAATTGCCAGTTCACCTTTACTGACTAAAATTCCTGAATAACTAACCAGTTATTACCAATTTCTCCACAAATAACCTACTATATACTTATCCCATAATAATCTGTGAGAGACAAATGATCATTAGACTCAATGTCCCAGATCAATTGCCACAGAGAAATTTCACCTCGCCCAATGATTGAACCAGTGATCAATGTATTGCAAATTTTCTGCTCTCCCTATTGAGCTAAGATGGTGAACCAGTGTGCTGAGAGGCAAACATCTAATCCAAAATACCACCTTCACCCATGTTAGCAATCATCTCAAATAATATTAAGTAATTGGTAGGAGTATATGTTTATTGTATATTGCTTATATTAATCATTATATAAATGGCTATGACTTTGGAGGGAAAAAAAGCAAAACAAGAGGGCCAAGATGGCCCTAGATCGCTCACCTGACCCATGTTCGAACTCATCCGAACAATTACCTAAATTTTTTTAAATTACAAGATTTTTTCTATTTTTAGCTCCTGTGACCTAGTTTTGCATCCGAGATGACCCATGTTCGAACTCATCCGAGCAATTACCTAGACAAGCATCCTGACCAAGTTTGATGATAATTGAGTCAAAAATGTGACCACTAGAGTGTTAACAAGGCTTTTCCATATTTGGGCGGTGTGTCCTAGTTTTTTAACACAGGTGACCCATATTCGAACTTGACCTAGGAATCAATAAAACATACTTTCAGACCATTTTCCAGGAAATTTGGATCAAAACAGTAGCCACTTGAGGGTTAACAAGATTTTTCTATTTTTAGCTCCTGTGACCTAGTTTTTTGACCCATGTTCGAACTCATCCGAGCTATTACCTAGACAAGCATCCTGACAAAGTTTGATGATGTTTGAGGCAAAAATGTGACCGCTAGAGTGTAAACGAACAAGTGTGGATGGACAACAGATGACTGACGACGGACATTCAACGATCCTAAAAGCTCAACCCTAAGCTAGCTCAGGTGAGCTAAAAAATAAGAAACTTACACAGTGATATCTTCTGTTCAGTTAAACTGAGACATCATGGTTTTTCATACATTAACAACAAATATATTACATAGCCATGTTAGATATATATAGTTATCCCACCACAACACCTTAGCAAGTTAATACTGCACTTTCTTGTTTTGATATAAGGAGCACTAAAAGCAAATGCCAAACCCCCAGACATAGTCTTTTATCTTACAGTAAATTAAGACAAAAAAGAAATATCAAAATTACATTCTGCAAGAAAATTCACAATTAATTATCAAATTTTAGATAAAGATTAATGACTGGAGTATAATAACAAAAAACATCCTTCAGAATTTTGCAGTGTGAAATTCTTATTTTTAACCTTTTTTCCTTATAATTGTGTGCTATGGACACTTTTACTTTAAAGTGAATTGGTCTATAATGACAGGTCTGCAATACAATAAATACTTATGTTAATACATATTTAGTATCAAACATAACAACAAACCATTCAAGAATTATAGATGGATGTTGTTGGCCAGTATAAGATACATGATCCATTAGTACATAATTATATTTATATAGCAGATAATAAAGTCTTCTATAATCAAATATTATTCATCATACACATGTTCCTAAACCATTTAGAACTTTATCAACATTTTTTATTTGAGCAATGTTTATAAGAATACCAAATGATAAATTTCTATTGTTTTTATCAATATGTGAAATACTTATGGAAAATGTGCCCATTGTAGACCAATCCACTTTAAAAAGAACACTGTAAATTAATAATGGATGAAAATAATAAAATGTTAAAATTAAACTGCTAAAAGCATGAAGTCCTAGGTCAGACCTTATGGATGTGCTGCAGAAGAAAAATAACTACTTACTATAAACTTTCATAAAAAATTTAAAATTTAAAAAAAATAATCTAACAATAAATAATTAATGATTTGGATTAAATTAAATGCTAAGAAATTCAAATAAAAAAGAAGTATGCAAAAATCAATTATCCAAGGTGCACAAAGAAGAGTCCCTTTGTGATTTGAATGCAAAAAACAAAACAAAAGTGATGTGTGGAAAATGGAAATAAATAAGATAAAATAAATGAAATTAATTCAAATAAAAAGAACAGAATGGACAGATTTAATGTTAGTTGTTATTGTTCTAACCAACCATGTCAACTTGTTTGGTAAACTCAAATCCATTTTAACATTGTATCTAAAATCATATATATTATATATGATTTTAGATATAATCTGAAGAACATTAAATTAGTAAATCAAATGCCAAAACCAACAAAACTAAAAGCTGGATAATTTAAGCTGTAAAAAAAACCCCACAAAACATGACAAAAGTCAAAAACCAATGAAAGTTAGAGACATGCAGTAGTTGAGATAGGAAGATGTTAGTGAAGCCAAAGACTGCCACATGCTTGGTACTCACCACAGATCAGGGGCTGCATAACTGTCATAACAATACAAAATTTCTTATCTTACAATACATTCAATCAACAAATCAATCAAACAAATCAATCAAACAATCAATCATGCATCATTATGTTTTCAGTTCAAGACAAAATGAGTCAAGTTACAATGTTCAAGCCTTCCTTTTTTCACTACAATGTATAATTTTGCATAAAAATCCAATCAACATATTGGAATATTTTCTATCCCTTTTTTATGGTAAATAATATTTTCTATATTCAAAATAGCAGAATTACTGACAGAATTATCATAAAAATTCTGTTTACCAATTTGAAATAATGTTAGAAACTGTTGGAAGGAAAATGTAAGAATTCTGGACTTATGTGTCTTGAACCACATAATCAAAATGCATAAAAATGCACAAAATACATTCAAGGATAAAACACACTAGAGAAACTATATATCTATATTATACATATTCAACATTTATTTAAATATTTCACAGCACTCTTACAAAAAACTAAGTTTCTAATGAGACTTTATATATTTATATTTCTCAGGGAGCAAACATGAAAACTAAAACTTGAGGATAAATACTGATAAAGCTCCAGGAAAGTTGTGCATGCAAGGGACACATTTGGTATAAAAAAAAACCCTCGCAATTGACATAAATCAACAGGCCTGTTTATTCCTTGTTATTAAATATTGGTAACATGAGATGAAAGCCCAAAATATTTATCTTCCATGCAAAATTTATAACTATATAATTATTTTGTTTGAAACACTGGTTTTAAAGTAAAATACTTAATGTTTGAAACATTTTCTTTTACTTTTTCATTAAAGTAATAAAGTGCCTGTTGATAATACCAATGTTGTTTGGTGTTTCTTTTTTTTTTTGTCTTTTTTTTTGTCTTTTTTTTCTTTTTTTTGTCTTTGTTTTGTTGGTTTGGCTTTTTTTGTCTTTTTTTAATGGCATGATGAAAAGACTTAAAATAACAATCAAAGTGTACAAAAATAACATAAACATTGTTTCATGTGTCGAAGAAACTTGTAATGCAGTAAAAATCAGCAATACGAAAAAATACCAATATGCCAGATATAGTATGGAAGAAATTGAAAATGGGGAAATTATGCTGTACTGAACAACAGTGAGAGAAAAAAGATCAAAACAGAACTTAAACATTTAATTATCAAAAGGAAACAAAGGCAGATTACATAGCAATAAAGCAGGTTCAAGGTAAAAAGGAAAATAAGTTTGCTTTTGGTATCCTTTAAAGCAAAGAAAATTTAGTAAAGTTTTCCCATTTTTGCAGAAATATGCAAATCTCTTTTTCCAATATTAATAACATTGGTGGTTTTTTGCAATGTGCAATAACATGCATACAATATGTGCAAAACATAAAAAAGTTGAAAACATGAAACAAGCATGTTTTTTCTTTGGGATATGAGAAAAATAACTGCAATTTACTTTACATATGATTATAAAGACTCAAATCATTACAAATTAATTTATAAGAGAAGAAGTTATAAGACAAATAAATTTAGATTTTGGTCTACACCAATGAAGAAACACAAATACAATATATCAGTGACCTTTCTTTCTATCATTTTTTAAGCATGCAAAAAAGCTAAAGTTAAATTCTATTCAGTCACCTTAGGTCAATGTATTCCCTTTCTGTTAAGAGTAGATAGGGCCAGTCTGTTATTTAAGTTATTACATACAACAGTTAGCATGAATTTCATAGATTCTGTTTATGATTGTACTTATGACTACTTCTTTCTTTTTAATGCAGTCTCTTAAACTAAAATTGGTAAGTTACAAAGCATTATAATTCACAGACAGAGTTTCATTACTAATCTCTGTACAAACTTAATATAAATGAATAAGGCAACAGACACGGGCAAATTGATACATAAAAGAATAAAATATCAAAAAGTGGAATGAAAGAAAACATAAGGAGAAATAAGCTCAGAAATTGAAGAAGCAAAAGGTGAAACAAAGGATAAGAATACAGGGGAACAATTTCTGAGTCAATCAATGGAAATAAAGACAAGACGTCTACAAGTCTTCAAAGGGAAACAGTGCAGTAAAACTCCATGAAAGAGTTATGCATCTTAGCCATTGACCTACAACTGACATGTGTCAGAAATATATGAAGTTTCAAGAGAATAACAGTAGCAGTAGAGGTGGAGTTTGAATATGAACTTCAACTCTATTGAACATTTAGATCTAATAAAAGACAAATGGAGTGAAGGTGAGTAATAGACAGAAAAGAGAGACAGATCCAAACAGACAAAAGATATGAATAGAAAGAATGAAAAATAACAACAGAGGGAAAACAGACAAGAAAACTTGACTCTAGCTCTATCAACCATGCAATGACTATAATGTATATACACTGATAAATAAAGAACCCTTACATTACTGCATCAGAATAGCGTCTTTTAGCACTGAAAATAACATACATATGATATTTGTTTTTTCACTTGTTTTATTTGTGACAATGAGTAAAAGTTTAATCAAACTATTTCAAGATCTACTGAAACAAAAACTCATAAAGAAAATGCTACTTTTCTATCTTACAATAGAATTGATATCATACATTACAAACTTACCAATCTTTCAAAGCCTTAAAAGTATCCCTTTCATTAATACCTCATTTAAAATTTGACAAAACTTTGTTACTTTCCATTTCAACTTATTACTGTTTGAACTAGAATAAGTTCATGACTTTCTTTCTCAGTATCATTTTATTGCTTTCTTGATCTTTAACTAGAAATGTGTCCATAGGACATAGATGCACTCACATTCCACTGTTTTTGCCAGTCTACAGACGGACAGCAGAACAAATGAACTAGGACAAATCTATATGACCCCCCCCCCTCCACTAACCCTATCAGGGGGGGGGGATCAAAAAACAGTAAAAGTGAGGACATAATTATTCAGAATTCAGGACCTTTATAAGTGTATGATGGCTCAATACATGTAGTTATAGCTTAAAATGGTCCTATATAATTATACAAACAGTTCTGGCTGGCTTTTTATAGTAGTATCAATGCATAGAGTACTTTAAAACTGCTCAAATGCATAATAATTCAGCTATAACACAATAACACTAAAGACTTGATTATTAATAACCTGGCTTTTCTAATAAATAATGTAATTAAAAGAACAAGAGGTGTGAAAGCAGAATAGTCCTTGACTGCAAGACTTCAACAGCATGTAATATGACAGAAAGAATCTACATGTAGCACGAAATTAACATCTATTTAAAACACAGTGTGAAAAGTTTGCATGTGATGAGTGAGACACTAACAATTATACTAGATTTCTACCAGAATAACAGAACATGTACGTAATGATATTGGATCTATTCATTGTTTGTTAAAGGAATTTAAAGATCAAAATGCTTACACAGTACAGTCAAACCAGACTGTACCTATTGTAGAGATGACCAGGATGGCCTGATTTCTATACTTGTGTCATAGGCCTGTCATACACTGTAGACAGCCTGTCATACACTGCAGGCAGCAATTAAATAGTAAATCATAACTTACTTTGGATATGACCTGCCAAGCTGTGGAGGACTAAGGTAGTAAGAATCGTCTCCCCCTATAGAACTGTAACTACTGGCCCGTGACAACCCACCAAATGATAAATGGGAAGTATTCAAAGCATTCAGACTTCCCTGGCTCTGCAAGCATGACAAAATATGATAATATTAATAAAAAGTTTATTCCACATAGGAATATTAATGTCTTTGGTTTCTATTATGACACTTGATAACACTTTGTTTGATTGGGTTTACGTCACACCGAAACAGTATAGGTCATATGGCGGCGTTCCAGCTTTACCGGTGGAGGAAGACCTCAGGTGCCCTTCCGTGCATAATTTAAGGCATGCACGAGCACCTGAGTAGGACCACCAATGTTCCGTAAGCTATCTGGATAGCTTCCTGGCATGAAAGAATCCAAAGTCTCTGTCAGGATTCAACCCACAGTGGTGAGGGGCAAGTGGTTTGAAGTCAACAGCCACCGACGCCCCATAACACTTTGTTATCAACACATCAAGACTTCATTGAAGAACTGAGGATAATTTATCTCTTAGTACACTTAGTTACAACAGACCTTAGTATCATTTTGCTCACAAAACATTCTATTCCTTGAACATGATAATCTTTTCATAATTCATTTAATCACTTTTGTTTTTTTGTCAAAACTTGGTACTTGATAAACCATACATGTACTTTACTCATAACATGCTAAAAATTTGTTTAAGAAATTAGTATTCTATCCTTTTTTTCTATTGTAATCTATTATAATTTCTGTGCTGTACAGTCAAAACTGTGAACAAAGGCCATTTAAGGAGATATAAATTATGGTCTTTATACACAAGTGTTCTTTATTTGGAGGTTACTTCATTCCATGTTATCAAAGAAGGGTTATCAGAAAATGGCCTTTATCTGCAGGGTTATCTTTATTCAGAGGTGGTCTATAACAAAGGTTTGACTGTATCAATTTTATATAACATACCCTTCTATTTTCCCTGAGTTTAGCTGCTTCTGATGGATTGTTGAATCGGAAGGTTTGATTTCCTCCCAATATCACATAATCACCTGAAAAATAAACCAATACAATCAATTAGTAACTGATTACCTCTTTTATATCACCTCAGTATATACATTTATCCAAGCTGTAATAATTTGAAACAAAGTAATTACTACACTGAGGAGAATATTTCATGACTTGACATTATAAATTATGAAACCATGTTTTGGCCCTGTATAGATGAGAAAACTGCACATTGTGTAATAATCAGCATTCATATGTGTAGCAAAATAATATACTTACGGAAGTTACAGCAGAAAAATAGATCATCTAATTGCAGTGTTCAATAACTGGTAAGGTAAGGTAACTTTCAATGCAAAAAAAAATTACAATATTTCTTGTTTAATCCTTTTTTTTACTTCCTTTTGACTTGCTCATGCCATTAGTACTGATTCAGTTAAGTCTTAAGATAACAATAGACAGTTTTGATTTCAATTACCCCAGTTTGTGCTTCAAAATAAAACTTTAAGAGCATGACTGGTGACATGTCAGGGGTCCTTACTCCTTCATATGCAGATGGACCCTCATTAAATACATACTATTGTATTACTACATACAAACAACTTTAAGTTTGGGAAGTCTATATGTTAGATGAATATGATTTTTTTTGTATTCTGATATTGAAATCCCTTAAACTGTAAATGAACTGTTCCAAATTTAAAGCAGAGCAAAATCCATTACACAAATTCAGCAGGTAAAGTGTTAAATGGACTTTGCAGAATATTTGTACAAAATATAATATATAAACCTACCCTGAGAAAGTTTTATAGGTTCTGTACACTCTATGTCCTGTACGGCACATAGAGATCCAGGACATGGATGTAGGTATACCTCTCCATTCACGTGTCTGATAACACAGTGCTCCTTCTGTATTGTTGGTCCATGTAATACTGAATTATGATAAAATACTACATAAAAGTAATAATAAAGCATTGATTCTAGAAATTGGAAAAAATCTTCTTCATTAAAACTGGACACAAACAGTTAAATTGTGTCATGATCAAGTTTAAAATAAGGTGACAGATAGTAAGAATTAAGGTATTAAACAACTGTATGAAAACATACATAAGTTTTATGAGAGGAAATGAAGATTTTAATTACTGTTATTTTATTTTTTTGACCTTCATGGAGTGCAATTATCAACAATTAGTTAAACAGTTTTATTTTTCATAAAAAAGTAATTTATAATTATTATAAATAATGACAGGTGCTCAACAGTTAATTGAATGCCATTAGTTTACCTATATCTTGAGGTTTATCAGCATCGTCCCCACCTATAAAAGTATCTCCTTCCTGGAAATATACATGTAGTTCATAATTATGTGTCCTTTTACATCTTACAAGACAACAACTTCTGGCTAGTAGCATAAAACTTTTAGCTAATACAATGTACAAATATTTATTATGTGAAAATTGGTTAATACAACAAGACAAGAGCTGTCCTTGAGACAGCCTACACTACTATTTCCAGTGCTTGACAGTAAGAAAAGATGCATTACTCTGTAAAAAGGTAAGTCAGGGTTATAGGACCTTTGCCTTTCATGTAAGATTATCGAAGTATACAAGTGTGTGAAGTTTCAACCAATGCCCTTCAGTAGTTTCGGATATATCATTTTGCATGCAAAAACTTAATCAAAGTGTGACACTAATGCTTGACAATAACTCTCCATATTCTTTAAAAGCAAAGCCAAAAATGGCTGTTTCATATACAACAAGAGCTAATACAAATGTAGTAAACCCTGTACCTTCAAATGGAAGATAACAATTCCTGTACTAAGCACATCATCATCCATACCAATCAAGTAAGGTAACTGTGAGTCAATCATCACGCCCATAGAACTGCTCTGATTATGTAACCCTCGTATACTAAGGTCCGACTCCTGAAAAATGTACATTCAACAACATGATAACCAAAAATTGCGAAGACTAAACCTGTATACTGTATAATGATAGGTTCATTTTATCATAACTACGGTATGTTTTGTAGATGTTTTAAACGTTTTGGGAAATTATTTCACAATCTTTGGAGAGAAAATGATCATATTACAGGGATATGAAAACTTAAGTAATTTCTTAATTTCTATCTTGGTAAGTATTAAGAGTTGAACTAATGTTAAAATCTTTCAAAATGTGTTTTCTCAAATTAGCAGATAATACTTTTTAGCAATTTGCATAAATCAAAGGCAATTGACTGATCAATATGTTTAAAATATTGCACAAAATTTCATCTGATAACATCTTTCTGGAAAAATTACAATTACCTTCATGATATCTTGAGTTGAGGACCATTTACCCATCCAGGACTGTGTGAGTTGTTTTGCCTAAATGATAAAATCATGCTTTTAAACAAACTAATCTTTTCTTCTAATATATATCTTAGTTAATTTTACAATCTTGTTACCACTTTAAAAAATTCATTGTTAAACATGAAAAATATCACCTATAAAACATTTTTTCTTTTATATTCAACAAGTATATATCTACTCAGCGACCTTGTGGTCAAGTGGATGAGGTTATTGACTTCTTTAGCCCATCAACCATGCAATCCTTTACCCACATGGTTACAATCTACTAATCATTCCTTTAACTTGAAACTGTCAAATTAATTGCTCATTACAGGCATACATGCCATAACGTCCCGTACATCTGGGATTGTCCCGGAAAAGATGTGTCTGTTCCGGAGGTGTCCCGGAGATGAATTATGTCCCGGTAAAAATGAAAATCTTAAATAATCTACTTTGGAGCCAGAAATTTCACATTTTTACATAATCTTATTGTCAAGTTACAGGAATTATATAATTAAGCAAAACTTACTACAAAAGGAGCAGCAAACAACCTGTAGTGAGATGAGAATGTCAAATCCATCTGTATTATAGCACTTTAAAATTTCAAAGTTTTGATAACAATTTTACTGACGTACATAAATGTACACTTTCACTTACCATTTCTTCATTTTCATGAAGTTTCTCTGCAATAATAGCATCCTCAGATTCTTGAAGTGTGACCATGCTGCCACTCTGTAAAAACATAAACAATATTTCAATACAAGATCATTCATTGAACTTATTGCCTTCAAAAAACCAAAATATCATACAAGTTGTCAAGCTTATTGCCCTCTATGCAAAGAAAATTAATTAATTAATTAACTTTTCTTCCTTAAATATAAACATGTATTACTAGTATATTACATGAGTAATATGCTACTGTAATTATTGAATTATTTTCTGTAATTTATTTACCTTTATTTTGACATTTCAACAAATTCTACATTTCTTATCACAAAGATTCATTAAAACCTTCACAAATGCAAGTATCTCATACAAGATTTATACTTTGCAAGTATTTCATATAAGATTTATACTTTCTATGTTACATTTGGGATAAAATTTGATATATTACCAAGCAAATATGGGAACATTACAATGTATGCTGAAAGGGTATAAACTTATATTGTGTTTTAAAGCTAATAATCTTTGGTGAAGTATAAAAAGATAAAAACTATTTCCCACCTATGCCGCTACAATAAAACAAATTGAAGGAATACTGCATATTTCTATCATTTTCTAAAAATGTTTTATTATCGATTGTAAAGAGCTCCCAGTAAAAGGCAGCAATTGCATATTAATCAAGTTTCCATAACTGGCAGTACTTTGGCACAATTTTGGCTAAAAGTCAAAACATTTCACTTAAAACACTTTAATGAATATAACAGCGTCTAGTAGTATACAGTTAAGCTAAAACTGCATGGGCATAAAAAATATGTTTAAAATATAGGGCCAACGCAACTATATTTTTCAATATTATTCTACAAGGAAGAACTGTGGAAATAGATTTCAATCTCAACAAAGCATAGCATGTATTATATTTTGAAAGGGAGTCATCCATTTTTAGTTATTGAGTTTATCATTCAGCCTAGAGATTATGGGTTTGAGCCATATATGGATCACAACCAAGATTCCCCAATCATGATGCTGCTACTGATTTTTATGTGCAAGAAAGCAGGCTTAATAATGATTATCTTAATGCATAAAGCTTATTTGACAATTCTCCTTTAATAAATAAGTTCAACAGTAACATCTTACATTATCACTCAGCATCTCAGATGTTATTTTGACTTTTAAATAATGTTGCAGTTGACATTTGTTACTCTGATCATTGTTGTTATAAGTTAACTTGAAAGTAAGAAAGTTACTGGACGTTTTTTGAAAGGTAATCATTCTGATTTTGACTGAATACTGAAAAATGGTATACAATATTGTGCTTCTGAACAACAAAAAACATAGAATAAAATAGTTTTGAGTCATTTATAATAATTATAACAGTTCATACAAGATCATTGCAAAACTTAGGTTCCATGAATGGCATTTAGAAAATTATATCAAAGATCATAGACTGTGTAATTCAAAATTAAATTGATAATTTATAATAACTAAATAAATTGTAACTGAAAACAACAGTTAACTCTACATTGTTACATTACATATTGTCATGCCACCTGAAAAAAGTTACAGACAATGATGTGTAGATATAGGTCTAGCTCTATACTGGTGCTGTAACTGGTCTTTATTATCACTATTACCACTAGCCTAATAGTTAAATCACACCAGTAACCTTAAATTTAAATTCCTTTCAACAAGTTAACATGGAAAATACATACAAAATGTATATATATTTGCTGTTAACACAGTTTAATTCTTATAAAGGGCATCAAACCACTTACAAAGAGCTGTCACACTCATGAGAATACCTTCAATGGTTATGCCAGGGTGAGCAGAACAGACTTAATATCCTTTGAATAATCAAGCTATATATTTCTTTCTTTTCAATCATTCCTATACATATATTCATATGCTACATTTGTTAGATTTTTCAATATAACTGTCTCTGTTTATGATAAATCTAACATATCATGCAGATTGTCAAAAGATCTCACAAAAACACTGAACTCAGTCAAATTGTTCTTAATGCACTAAATTGTATGTAGATTATTTACATTGAGACTCTGTTGCACATATTGTGACATCCTTTATGAGCCAGTTGTTATTTTATGGTAGTGCAATGATACAGCCCTTTTCAGAGGCAACCCTGGTCCTTCTACATGTCTGGTTAAGAGGACTGAAACAAGGGGCCTTAGTTTTTAAGTTCTCATATGATAGACTATTATGGATAGAGTGGGTGGTGTGGTTTTGAACAGTCGACCCCTGGATTACTAGTCAAACTTGTTACTATTGACCCCAAGGATGGGCTCAAAAAAGCACTTAACCAGTCAAATTGTTCTTAAAAGTGCTGAACCACACAAGTTTTCTTAAATTTGATTGGTTGCTTTTATGTTAGCTTACAAATGAAATTTAATTGTTACAAAGCATCTTGAACAATTTACATACAAATTCTATTTGGTGCGATCTTTTGACATTCTATCAAAACATGTTTATAATATCATTTCTACAAAATAACATGTGATGGCTACATATTCAAACATACAGGATTTGTGCATGATATAAAATGTTAATAGTAATAAAATCATCAGCTATAAGGTAGAAAATCTTTTGACAGATCTCACCTTTCAAAATGAGAACTTAATAATAAATATGGTAAAAAGATAAGAAATAAGAGTATTTACTTCTAAAATCACATGGAATATCAAATTTACAGGGAAAAAATTTTTTGGGGAAAATAAGACAAACTCACTTATATTGAAAAAAATCTACTATTAAAGTTTTCAAAAAATTATATCAATTTCTATACAATTCTAATCATTTTGTAAATAGGACATTCAAACTATTTTATGGTCATTGTACCCCTTCTGCTGAATGTATTATAATTGATGAATTTGCTGGTTGCGCAAGTTGGAAAGGGCAAATACTAATACAAATGTAGGTAACTTTCAATAATACTAATGAATTACTTTCTATATAATCTTTGTAGAATCCTAAAAAAAATGTTTTGTTTCTCTTAAATCTCTACAAATGTTTTGTATAGTGAAAAAAATCTGAAAAAAAAACCCTTTCAATTCCAGCAAGTTAAGAGTTAACAGATGTTCTAACCTATAGCTGGTAACATATAAACATGCTGATACACATATAATGAAATAAATTCATCTAGTATACACCAGAGTTAGGTATCTACAGTGGCCAGCCATGACGGCTAAATACCTGTTGATCATTAGGGTCGTCTTGACCCCTGTGTAAATCAGGGACAAAATATATAATATCTCCGGGCAAATAACTCGGTCCTAGATGCGAGGCAGGCTGAAAACAATGTGAATTGTATAAAATGTAGAAACATAGATGATATACAGTGAATGCATCATCCTAATTTTCAAAAAAACTGTATTAGAATGGTTAGTAAGTTTAACAAGAACATGCATATCTTGTATTCTACAGAATGAATTTTTCTATAAAAATCTGAAATAATCTATCATAAGACAATTAACAATATGAACAGTTTGCTACCTGGGTTGAAGAAAGTATTAGACAAAAAAATGCAGTATTAATACTTGAAAAAATATTTTTTAGATTTAAATTAATCTAACTATCTTATAGGCTATAATAATATGTTCTCATAATTCCATATAATTTACCTCTGTAGATCTTTTACTCAGAATAATACTGTAAAAATATTCAATCCCAATTTTAATATCAATGAATTTGAAAACCTTTGTAAATCAAAGCTCTTTTTATGATTATTTTTCAAGGAGCATACATCCAGACCATATAAGTTTGTTTGTTTCAATGTGGTTTTTTTGTTGCGTTTTTTTTTTTTTTTTTTTTTTTTTTTGGGGGGGGGGGGGGGGGTTAGGACTGTGTTGTCTTTTTTTTTTTTTTTTTCAAAGGTAGTAAATTAGAAGTCAAGGATAAAATGCTTCCTATAAAATGGCTGAACAAAGTTATATAATGGTCTTGCCCTGTTCACTTTTATGTGTGTATTGCTGAAGGAATTTCATGACATTAAATATGTAATATCTAATCTAAATCTGTTACCTTTCTTGGTAAATGATGAGAAAACAATTGTTAATTTACATCTGGATGTTTGCCTCTTTAAAACTACCATGTATGTGCAAAAGCAGAAAACGCACTGCACACTAAACGTGTACTAGATCTAAAACAATTCTGGGCTGCATGCCTCACATATTATATATGTCATCTATTTTGATAATATTTACCATTTGAGCTGTTGCTAACATTCTGTGTAACCGTTCAATTTCCTGACGTAATTCTCTTATAAGAGCCACATTAGTGTCCTGAAAGCAGAAATTATGGTCAGAAAAATTAACATAGATAAGTACACTATATGGTAACAAAGGGGAATTACCATTTTTTTCTTTGATGAAATCATCGCTGATTTTACCTCCCTTGTATCATTTGAAAAAGTTTGTTACAATAACAAGTAAATATTGTTTGAAAAAGCCATTTATTTCAAGATTTTTTACCAAAAATCTTTATAATTATTTTTTTTATCAAGTTTTTTTCTTTCAAGTCACACTGTAAAGAACATAAGGCTTCATTCGGGCTTCAATGGTAGGTCAATCTCTGGGCACCAGGTAAAAATTTGGCAGAACCACTTTTCAATTATGAAAACTTTTCTTTTAACTAGACCATTTACATTATTAAGCAGTGGCCTAGTGGTTAAGGTGTCGGCCTCTCAACCCAAAGTCATGAGTTCAAGCCTAATCGGGTCACAACCATGTGTCTTCATATGACACCAGTACTTGTTGGTTGAAAGAAACGGACTCGAAAGTGATTAATATCAGTTGCAAGAACTTGTTTCACAATTATTCTTAAATAAATATATTTAAACCATTTACATTATTGACACTTCTTTACAAACTTTCAAAATTTAGAGAATAAAATTTGTAATTATATTTTACCTCATTGATTCTTGGTTTATTGATGATATTTTTAGCTCGCTGGGCGTATCGTAACGTGCTGATACTTTCACTGTAGTACTGACTAGCTGGAGTTATTGCTGAAAAAATGTTAATAAATACATGTACAAGTAATAATAAAAATATGTTTACCTAAAATGCTTGACAGTAAGGAATGATAAACCTCTAACATTTATATTATTCTTATTTTAGATTACAGAAAATAATTCAGCTTTATAATGATAATTACTTAGAGATGAAAGTAATTAAATTACCATTCTTTAGTGTTTTTGAAAATACAAAGTCAATTTAAAGAAAAAATATCATAAGATACACTTATTTATTTACAATTTTATGTTTGTTTGCTTATCCGTTTTTTTTACACTGATTTTTACAACTTTTTGGAGCATATCAATCCAATTAACCAGTTTTTTTTTTTGATAACTGACCAGTAATTGTAAATTTCTCTGCAACTCAGTCACTAATTCCACATGATTCCTGAATCAGCAGCAAGAGACATTAGACTCCAATTTTGCCTCTCCAGAGGATTGAACCAGCAACTCTTGGATTACAAATCTCATGCCCTACCTATTGAGCTAAGTGGGCAGAGTATCTATTCACAAAATATGAGCAGTAGAATGTAAGTAAAGGTACACTGCTCATAGTGATGCTAATACTAACTTGCTATCATTATAGTTTTGGAGTTCCCTCCCAGGCTGTCTCGCAGGAGCCAGGTCAGGACTGAATCTCTGTATGGTATATATGGCACACGTTGTTTGTTGGGACCCGCAGGACTCAAACCTGCACCTGTCTCCCCTCCACCACTACTGTGAAAACTCTGAGTGGACCCCATCTCCCCTGGAGACCATGATAAAAGGGAACGCTCAGCTGTAATAGGTAAAATAGAGAAACATGAAGCAAGTCATTATATCTTTAGTATATTTTATATATTGCAGTTTTAGTTAGTTACAGGGTCACTTGCTAACCTCTTAAATATTAACATTGGAATAAAATCACTTGATTATATTATGTACTGATATTTTACAGGGATCTGACCTTAGAATTGGTGATACAAATTAGTTTATGCTTCTTATAAAGAATGAAAAGAAAGTCCAAAAAACTGATGAACCTAAATCAAAATAACTGTTTGAAACAGTAAATGAAATACATGTATATAAAATACTGGTAAAATGCAATATTCTGTGCAAAAACATGAACTTCTAATGTAAAATTATTTTAGTGGCAAATACCATGTTTGATACATGTATATTTACATACATGTACATTGTATTTAACTTTACATAAGAGATGGCAAAAGCCAAGTACAACTATAAAGATAAACCCCTTTAATTGAAAATATTCTTACAGAATTTTCTGATAGAATATTTATCTATTGAAGAATTTTTTTACAGAATATTTTGCATTACAGATATAAGAAACCGATTCATACATGCGTATAGCAATTTTGCTCCATAAATCCTACATAACAAGAGCTGTCCGTAAGACAGCGCGCTCGACTTTTTTATTGCTTGCCAATAAAAAAAGTTTTTGCAGTAAAAGGCAATACAAGAATCTCTGTATTTTTAAAGTGAACTAGTTGTTTGATACCCTTGAATATTACAGCAATGTTTATATGACATAATTTATGGTAAAGTGAACAAGTGGATAGGAATGAATTTTTTTAGATTTTTTAAGTTTTTTAGTGCTTGCCTATAATACAAAACATTGACAGTTAAGGGCCATAATTCAAATAAAATCTTTGACAGAATTACCTTCTCCTGGACATGTTTGGGAATCATGATTGTAAACAAGTATTCCAACTTTCAAATTAATATCTCAAACAGTTCAGTCAAAAAGTGGACTGGTACTAAAAAACTTAACCAAGATTCTAAGTCGATAAAAGGCCTTAATTTTTAAAACAAATCCTTGACAGAGTTACCTTCTCTTGCGTACAGATGGGGGTAATGATGTGAAATAGCATTAAAAGTTTCAAAGCAATATCTCAAAGGGTTAAGGCAATAAGTGGATTTTACCCATATTCAATGTATTTTCTAAGTCAAAAAGGGGCATAATTCTGTCAAAAACCTTGACAGAGTTATGTCCTCTTGTCTGTTGATGAAGGTCGTGATGGTAAACAAGTATGGTCAGTTTCAAAGCAATACCTCCAATGGTTTTGAAATAAAGTGAGGTGGTACAAAAAACTTAACCAAGCTCAATACACTTTCTAAGTCAAAAAAGGGCCATAATTCTGTCAAAAACCTTGACAGAGTTATGTACTCTTGTCTGTAGATGGAGGTTATGATGGTGAACAAGTATGGTAAGTTTCAAAGCCATACTTGTAATACTTCTGAAATAAAGTGGGGTGGTACGAAAAACTTAACCAAGGTGTGACGCCAACGCCGACGCCGACGCCAACGCCGACGCCGACGCCGACGCCGGGGCGAGTAGGATAGCTCCCCTTTTCATAGAAAAGTCGAGCTAAAAAGGAGTTTTTACATACATATACCCTCAATACAATATAATGGTTATAACAATGTGTTTTACATTGATTTTTTCTGCTTAAGATAACATTTTCACAAGTACAAGTACTAAATAATTAGAACATAATTTTGTCATGCTTAGTCAAATACAATATTTATATACATATATATATAAAGGAAACATTAGTCCGGAATGAAATAATATTGATGTTCTTGTAACCTGCTAAAAATAATAGGTAGGTAGAAATATACATGTTTCTTTTGATATTTCTTTCATTGGAATTTAATTGCAGAACTTCCTAGCCGTTTTGTTTTTGATTTTTTACAGAATATAAGCTTATAGACACACTTTTAAAGTTGTTCCTGAAACCAAACAGTACTGAGCAATAACTGTGCAGTTTCTTGCTCAAGGAAGCAATGGCTTTGCCCCTGATGGGGTTTGAACTCATGGGAGATTACTAGCCCGATGTGTAAACCACATAAATCATCATCTTAATGCAGTAATGTGTTAACTCTCATTCAATTTCATAAGGAGTTATCTCATTACTGCACTAAGGTGAGAATATACAGTTTTTTTGATTGCCATGATATGCTTTATTTGCTTGTTTTAGTTTATACAGAATTTTTAGTTAAATAAGGTAGAAATTTAAAACTGTTAAAACCTTATAGACACACTCTCAAATCAGTTGCAGGAACCAACCAGTACTAAGCAATGAGTGTATCTTTTGATCAAGAAAACAAGAGCTTGCTCCTATGGAATTTGAACCTTATCTTAGTTGCTTCAGGGCTTGCAGAAAAAAATTCAAAAGAAACAGAGTCTGTTTAATATTTGTTTATGGACACCTAATAATTATTCGCTTTTGGTCTTATATACAGTAAATTTTTTGCCCAGTCATTCTTCAAACTCAATCCTTCCTGTCAGAAAATGTTCTAAATAGAGAGATCCAAAACAAGCATAATCTATGTAAAATATTACTATATTGTAAATTGTAAACTCAAGCAGAATGCTGAGTCTTTTCAAGCCTTCGTTTTTCAATAGAGCAATACTTCAATATTTAGATACGTTGTGCAAAGTGACTCTAAATGTATGCGCAACAAATGCAAACATTTTGTATCCATTTTCCCTATACAGCCGTATTCCTAACTATATTAAATCTATACAAATATTTGCAAACAATTTGTGAAAGTACACAAAACTTCCTATGATCATTTCTGTAGAACAGCTCGCAACAATATTTTTAATCGGTGATATAACAACTGTTCAAATAGCATACCATAGTTTTTTCATCGTCATTCAACAAACAATAATGTTGATTTACCATAAAAATAGGCAATGTTCTCTTTTGATTAAATTATATGATTTCCTTTACAGAATGCTCATAACATAAAATATACAAACAGACTTTTTTTTACCTCATTTTTATTAGATTTCATTGGCATTCATTTGGGTTCAATTCATTTGGGTTCAATGTGTTTCATTAGGATTCATTTGAGTTCATTGCGTTTCATTGGAATTCATTTGGGTTCAATGTGTTTTATTGGAATTCTTTTGAGTTTATTGTGTTTCAGTTGGATTTATTTTGGTCCAAAGCTGCATGTTTTATTCTTTACACAACAGCTTACATCATATCTTATCATTAAATATATTTTATACAAGTTTCTTTTATCTATTAAGATATACCTAGCAAGTTATATTAATGTTATATTATGGTCAAGTCACTCCATGAAAGTTTTAATGCCATCATATCATTATTTTGACCATATGCTGAAGCAATAACTTTGCTCACAGCATGTAGTTCAGTTTTTTTTCCTTTAATGAATTTAATTACATGTACCTAACTTTACTGTTGGTCCCTCTAAACCAGTCCTTTACGTTTTCTATCATTTGATAAAGCACAATATGTTATTGACCTTTTTAACTGGTTTAAACTCACTCAAAATGGTTGGTTTTTAAAACTCAGTGACATTGTTTAGGTCATATGACCACTTTCCAGCATTCCTGATTAAAGAAGACCTCAGGTGTGTGCTTAATAAGGGTCCATCCGCCCTTTCAGGCACTGATAGTTCAGACCCCTGACATGTCACCATTAATGTCCTTCAGGTTCCACTAGTGCATCATTTGAGGCACAAGCATGCACAGATTGCCATTAACTAGATGGATAGATTCCTCAAAGTGTTCAATGCCTTCAGCGAGATTTATACCCACAGTGCAAGGATGGTGCGAGTGATTTAATTTGTTATAAGCATTAGCCTCTCTCAGCTAACAATTTTTTTATCTTAATTATATTATTATTGAGGATTGGTACTTTGAATCATGTTTAATCAATTATTATGATACACTCTAAATAAAACTTTATTTCCTCAACAAATAAAATTAATAAATAAATGGACATATCAACGGGACATACTTAGGGGAGTGGTGGCCTAGCGGTTATAATGTCTGCCTCTCGTGACCATGATTCTTTACACCAGCGCCGGTCAGTTCCAGGAAGTGGACTTGAAAGTGATTAATATAAGTTGCAAGAACTTGTTTCGCAATTGAGATTAAATAAATATGTTTAAACCAATATTCCATTAAAAGCTACTTTATATTTTGTATTGTTAAGTTGAAATTGATTTAACAGAATTAAATGTAGGAAGATTATTCATAAAGACAGCTGGTACAAAAGTTTTTTTTAAACATGTCCTTGTATGTATATAAATTACATTTTAATTTAGCAACAGCCATTAAGCCTTTGCTTTGGAAAAAATATGTAAAGAGATAATAAAGAGATAATAATATTGAATATAAATTTCTAAATCATACACCAAAATATTTCAGTTGCAAAATAATGTTTGAATTTTTTTTCCTGTCAATATTCACTCTACTTTACTAATATAAACTGAATTAAAGAAGTCACAGACAGCTAAATCCCCTGCCAAACAGGAAAGAGGTAAGTCCATTTGCAAACATGGACATTTAAATACACTACAAGGGCAATAACCCAAATAGTATATAGCCTGTTGTAAAGTGGAATATATTTCTATGAAACATTTGTTGTTTTTTGTGTTTTTGTGTTTTTTTTACTACATGCAGTCATCTCATTTTTTTCCAATTTATTTGTAATTCTAACAATATACTTTCTCTCTTTTAAAAATAAAATTCACAATGTATATGTCAAGTATATTCAGAACAAATTATATGCATGCGTTTAAGTCAGGGCAGTATTCATTTTTCCTTATTTGTAATAAGCATATGGCTATTTAAAAAATAAAATCAACAATAAAAAGAAAGGAAACATTCAGATAAATAACCTTAAGGTATATACAACAAATTGATGAAATCTCAATAATTTTACAAACAAAGAATAACCGGCAACCCTTAGGCTGGATATTTAAGATATAAATATTTAAATAAACATATCCATTAACTTTAACTTATGTTTAAATTAACAAACTAATGTTTAATTAATTCCTTCAAGCAAAAATTTATTTACTAATATGGAGATAAGATAAAAATAATGTTTTCAAAAAAGCAATAAAAATTTGTTTAATGATCCAAATAAAATTAACATATCTCAATCAATTTCCACCAGAAAATGCATCCCTGACTCATTTTATTGCCTTTTGTGGGCAAAGACATTAAAATAAATAGAAATACTACTGTCAACAAACTAATTTTAGTCTATTAATGAATTTATGCATAATGATTAATTCTTAATTAATTCTTTGACAGAAACTTCTCCCCTTTCCCCGCCTGTATTGAAATCATTTATAAATAGAAATGTCAAAATCAATCAATACAATTCTGGCATTAATTATCATAGAATGAGCATAAAAAATTTAAGCACTAGATATTTCATTTTTGTAATCTGTATCCCATAAGACCTTTCATAACCTGAACATTAAACAAGAAATCTATTTATCATACTTTACTGAAAGAATACTGTCAATATCTGTAGAATATTTATCTTTCCTCGTATTTCTGACGGAAGATTACGGGTACAAGTACCACCACATTATCAGGTTTGAAAGGCAGTTTTGTATCCCAGTTTTTATTAAAATATACGTATAATCAAGTAGTTATCTCTCTGACAATGTCATTTATCAATCGTTTTTATTAAAACAAACATTTAATGTAAATAGAAAAGTGTGTTAAGGAGAAAGAAATTTAAAGGAACGAAATCCTCGATTTTATAATGGTGAAAGGTGATTGCGATCATGTCCTCCATTTAAGCTCCTCAATGCATGACTGAATAGCACTGCAAAAGCACTAGGTGAACAAAATTAAAGTGTCTCATAAGCACAAATGAATTTGAACAAAGTTCAACAAAGACAATTTTGGAATTCTATCAGTTCAAAGGGATTTTAGTTAAACCTACACACTGAAAGTTTTGGAAATCAAGGGCATATCATTCTGGTGAAAAAATAGTTGGAAGCTATCAATTTTAACTAACCAACCAGTAAAGCCCCCCTCCCCCTTACTTGAAATCCCCTTCATAGACCATGACAAACATTGCTACGAGTGATGATGTTCAAAGAATTATAGAGATATGGAGATTCCTATAAAGAAGTCAACCTATGCAATAAATGTACGGTGTACCATTTTAATACTGAATCATGATAGGCACATAAAAGTTCACAAAATATAACAAATTATCATTATGACAAGATACCTACCTAATGCTTTGATAACATAACCAAGGGTGACTAGAGATTTGTTTATATTTGCCCCTTCAGTTAGCCTCTTTCTAAAGTCAGGTTTAGAACTTGGGTCAGCTCGCTCACTGAAAAAAAAAAGATAAAATTTGTACAGATTTTAAAACAGACTTGGAGACATATAATTATTTTGTATTGAATTTGATCAAAGAACAAGTTTATATGTAGAAGTAATATAAGGCAACAAGGTCACTTCTGCTGCCAGTCAAGGGGTCTCTGTGGTAGAGGTTTAGGTCTTTGACTTCAATTCACTTGCCCCTACCACTGTGGGTTTGAATCTCATTAGGAACTTTGGATTAATTCATGCGAGACCAGCCAGCAAACTTTCTGAAAGCCACTTATTTTACATGGCTTGTTTTCTTACTTCAGTGGGTTCAAATCCCATAAAGGATTCTTTAATGTGAAGTAGCTATCCAGTTGACTTTGAGCAGGTTGGTGGTTCTACTTGGGTTTCCTGTTTGTAGCTAAAAAAATGCATGAACTGGCATGTGAGTTCTTCCTCCACCAGTAAAGCTGAAAAGTTACTATTTGACCATTACAGTGCTGGTTTTACTTAAAACCCAACAATTAAATGAATACACAGTCAATTATAGGTTAGAACCTATTAACTTATTATTAAGGCATGACAGAACGGTGGATGACACTATTATCACCTGATCAAGGCGGCATTGTAAAGATATTTGCAAAAGTCGGGCTCAAGCTTTCATAACAATCTAAGTGAAAGGAATCAGTTTAAACCAAACATTAAAATCATTTTTATCCCGCTAGTTAAAAGATTAAACATAAGTTAATATTGATGCATGACATTGTAAAACTGAGATGAATAAAATTCCTGAATAAATAGACAATATCTCAGAAAGAAATATTTCAATGCCCACTCAAAACGTTTTTCATTTATATCTGGTAATGACAATGTCTGTTAAGTGTTTTCATAAAACAGCTAATAAAAAGCTCTGCCTATTTAAATATTGCTTGAATATTGACAGTTTATTGATGAGGACTATGATCATAATTTATGAGGGATATACATTATGTACATCTGTTTATAGTCGTCAAAGGAAACATGTATGGGCCGCCCATTCTGAAATGACAGTTAAAAAAATTTATTCTTTGGAGTACGATATAACTGATGAAGAAATTGCTACATTCCAGAAGAAACTACTGATTCTACAATATCCAAGGTGTGGATTTCTGGTATCTAAGGATTACTGGCCATGTGGGTTCAAACCCTGTCAGGGGCAAGTTATTGCTTGTGTGAGCAAGAATCTTTACACTAATTGCTTGGTACTAGTTGGTTCCAGGAATTAATTTGTTATGTTTTAATAAGCTTATAGCTACCAACACAATCAAACTAAGAGAAATTTGTATAAACTAAGGTGTAAACGCCCCCTATAGACAGGACCTGATTTTTTTTTTAAAAAGTCAGAAGTTCTGTTTAGTGACTTGAAGTAGACATTGATGGTACTCATGATCACAGGAGTTGTAGTCAAACATTGCTACCACTATAAGACCATTGTGCCTGTATTCATGTTATTCATGGCAGTGCATGAAAATTTATATAAGATACAATGATATATTACCCTCTATGTCATATAATATTTATTGTATTCAAATACTTCTGGCTGTGCCCGACCAAGGTCATTAGAGATTTTTCTAAAACTTTAGGGTCCGACTGAATTCTTTTATATAAAATTATGAATAATTCAACACCCAATGTGTTATTAACTGGATCTTTAAACCTCTTCTGGTCATCAGAGTTAGGTTTTTTTAGAAATTTTGGAACAAGCTTACATGCAACTGTATTTGTCTTGTTTTAAATTTGGAATTATTTATTTTTACTTTAATGAACAGATTTGTCCTGTTTAGAATTTGAAATCAGCTATTAAACAGATTAGTCTTATTTTGAAGTAAGAATTATCAATTAAACAGATATGTTTCCTTTTGAATAATGAACTCCCCATTGTAACTTTTATGAACAGACTTGTATTGTTTTGAATTTGGAACCTAACAAAGCACTGTTATTACCTGATCAAGACCTAAAAGTAAAAGATATATTTGACAATCTAATATAGTATCAAATACTAAATGTGTGTAGCAAGAAGTATTGACCCTGGTCAATCTGGCTTGGTTCTTGTAACTGTGTTACATTAACAAAATTAGCCACTATCAATATGAGGGACATAATTATATTAATAATTTGGTAATCAAAAGCAGAGTTTATTTAAAGCACCATGTTTGCTTTTCATAAAACACACAAAAAAAATTAACTTATTTGAAAAACTTTATCTAAACAGAGTATTCATGGATATTAAATTTGATACAAGTTGGGAGAAGAATTACAAGTAAGAAAGTCAAATAAGGAAGTATTTGAGAAAATACTGTTATTTCAAATTCTCTCTCTATCTTACTGGTACATTATTTTGACACTTGAAATTTTAAATATAGAAAAAGGTAACTCCATCTGAATTTTAACCAGTTTGTAACCCAAAATCATAATTATTATAGAAAAACATTATATTTAACACATAAAATATGTATTGGTGCTCAAAAATGTTCATTCATTGGATACAAAATTCCATTTTTTTTCCCACATCTTTGTTTCATCATTATTATCATCATCATCATCATCATCATCATCATCACCACCACCATCACCACCATCATCATAATGGTTTGTTATGGATTAGACAGACAATTTAACATAACAAAATATTACAACATAATAAAAAGCATTACAAATTTATTTTTCTGCCAATGAAATTTACCCATCATTTAAGTTAAACATAGACAGTTTAGAATTAACATAATAATTGACTCATTTATTTTCCTTATCCTACAATCTCACTATTCTTGAAATATGGGTAACAACATATCAATTGTCCAATTACATTTATGCTTAAGGTGTTATTTGAATGGTTTCATGATACAATTATAACCTAAAATTAAGTTTTAATGCGGAGGTAATGGTACTAATGGTTGGGAATTGGACAGACCTGACACTAGAATGTGATATAAAAATTCTGAATTAGGATAGTCCATTGATACAAAAGGGAAACAAAGTCACTTTATTTATTACTTCTTTGTATGTATCCTACAAAATAAATATTGATCTTGAAGATGTTTTTGTTGACTTTTATAACTATTTGACACTGTTTTAGGTATTTATTGCCTGGTTGTAAAACACATTATCCTGTTCTCCCCATGTATTTATTTTAACAAATAAAAAAAATTTTAGACGTGCATCTACAAGTTTTCTTTCCTTACAGAAGAAAAGGTGATCAAAAGCTATGATTTGGAGAAAAAAATGTTGTTTTTTTTAATTTTTTTTTTACTCGAACCCATTACCCAGGGCATACTGTACCGTGCCTCTACCGACTGAACTATCCGGCCAATTACACACTATCTCAGTTCTGAACCTTGACATACTCCACTGCTTTACTGAAATTTGTCCTCGAAATTCTAATGGGTACAGAGAACAATGTAAAATTGGACTCTGAGCTTATACCATCACAGCCGACACTGGGCGCCAAATATCACGGTTAAACTCATTACTCAAACTTCCATAGATATCATGTATTACCTTCAAGGAGAAATTACTATGTATCACCCTTACCATGCTAAATACCTAAAATAGATTTGTCCATATTCAATCTGGACAAAACCATTCATAAGTTTAAGGGAAGTATTGACTTAAAAGCAAACAGGATGACTGTGCTGACTTATTTTTTCAGTCAGTATTGGTCACATGGGTAGAATCAGTTGCCACTTGCAGGGTAGATGTTAAATTTACACATCCATAATTTAATCAATTAAACTACCCTAGCTCAATTAAAATTTAAGTTATCAGTATACAATTTAGTCAGAAAGACTCTAACAGGAAAAAATAAATTGTACCCGTGCAGAAAATGAACAAGAAGTCCTGGGACTATCCCAGGAATTCCTGAGAAGTCTCAGGAATTTGTCCTGGAAAAATCCCAGGATTTCCTGAGATAATCCTGAGATTTTTTTCACGCCGTTAAATGGGACTGGACAATCCCAGGAATTTCTTGAAGACAGGAAAAAACAGGAAAAAAATATTGCTCTGCTATCCCAGGAATGTCTTGTTCTCAGGACAGTCTTATAATCCCAGGAAAGTCCTGTTCCCAGGACAATCCCATAATCCCAGGAATGTCCTGTTCCCAGGACAATCCCATAATCCCAGGAATGTCCTGTTCCCAGGACAATCTATAATCCCAGGAATGTCCTGTTCACAGGACATCCCATAATCTCAGGAATGTCCTGTTCCTAGGACAATCTATAATCCCAGGAAAGTCCTGTTCCCAGGACAGTCTCATTATCTAATAATGTCCTGTCCCCAGGACAGACATTTAGAAATGTAGAAAACAGTAAAAGCTGATATCGTAATAAATGCTGCTTTGAAATACTAATTTAATGCACAAATGTAGTTAGTTTAAAAATATTTATTTTAATATTTCATCATATTTTACATTTTATATGATTATTACATATAATTGAAGTGGTTAGAACAAAAGACAAACATATTATGAATAAAATCACGCACTATTTCCCGAATGTCAGCAAATTAGAACTTAAGATCCAGGAAAGTTTATAGATTTGAGAAAAAATACACTGTAAAAATTGACTGTGATTGCATCTTAAGAAACTTGCTTTGATTCACAAGTTTACAAACTTTCCCTGCATGGCATTTACATCATTTTGCTCTCAGGATAACTGTCATTTTCTCCCAGCTGGCTTTCTCCCAGACTTGAACAGTTAATTGGCACTCTGACTGACACTCGGACTTCTTCATTATTTCTGGAAAAAAAGACATGTTCAGCGATACTGAGTGACTCTCAAGTACAGTTCTATTCTTTTAAGCAGTGTAACAATTATTTATCATAATGTGTTTGTATAAATAAACCAAATTCTAGCCCCCTTAGCATGATCAAATTTAACAAAAATGTGCATATAATATCACGAGAAGAAAAAGGTCCCTAATACATATGAAGCCTTGTTCAAGTGATTTTTAAGAAATGACATAATCACCCTGCATTTAACCTGCCTACAATAAGACTTTGACTTCTTTCTTTAAAAAAGAAATGTGTTCTGATTAGTTATTGTCTTTTATTTCAAAAATATTGGTTCAAAACCCTGTCAACAAGCCATTGTTTCCTTGAGAAAGAAACTTTACACTTATAATGCTTAGTACTAGTTGGTTGCAGAATAATTTGTTGCTTAGAAATTGGATGTAAAATGAACTTAAATGCAACTTTCATTAAAATAAGAATTTTAAAAGAAAGATAACAAATGGTTTCAAATATTTTGCAATGAACTATTTTTCTTCTGGGAAAGATTAAGAATAGTCAAATATAGAGATTTAAAAAAATAAAGCATACCTTTCGGGGCTCAATACTGCACATCATTATCCACCTAGCATCTCAGACTCAGAACTGGTCCCATTTTTAAGCCTGCAATTTGTGTGAAATCTTATATCAGATTTTTCCATTTAAAACAACACATACAATGATTATGATGTCTCACCCAGTCTTATTCAGCTGCACAAAACTTACTGACAGGTGTGTATATATAGAACAGTACCATTTAGTCCTCATAATTTAAATTTGTTTCACATTATTTTAACTTGCAGAAATGAAAAAGACAATCTATCTATTGATATGCTATTTTGTATATTATATATGTTAGAAATTAATTTGACAATCAAATCTAGATTTAAATCAATTATTAATAAATCAAATGTATGAAGTGGTTACAAATTTTAGTTTGCTACCTTGATTGTTTGATATACATGTATAATCTATACTGTATAAATGTAACTAAAGGTTTAATTACCTGATTCTGTTGTATATCTCCTTGTCCCAGGTGATTCTGATTCTTGTCATTATTATTAATCATAACTATACTTATCAAACTTAAACACCTTAACATCTTAAACCAAACTATATCTCCAAAATTGCTTAAACATGAAGTACATCCTCTGTAATTTACACTATTTTCAAGCTTCTAGCTGACCATTCAAACTGGACTGGTACATCATTAGGTAAAACAGGGTTAATCCAAAAATCAAAGCAGTTATCATTTTATATAACATTCATTGAATGTAAAAACCACGTCAAATAGCTAATAGATAATTAGATTTAAAAAATCCTGAATTTAATAAAGAAGAAAAAATGCAATGTCCTAGACATATTCTGCATAGCATTTAAATTTGTAATGTTACCTCTCCCCAAAATAATCACATGGAACAGTCTGATTTGTAGGAATGACCAGGGAGTAAATTAGTCATGCACATATGGTGGGAGAACAAAGGTGGCCAGTTTTATCAGATCTTTGATCTGTGTGGTGTAATATCTAAGTGGGTGTAGTACTTCTTTATCCTAAATGTATGCAATTATCAGGCAATTATTGGTTCCTTGATTTGAAATAGATAAAAAGGACAGTTTCATGAGCTGTTTTATTTCTGTTAAATATCTAAAATACAGGCCTAAATGTCTAAAAAAAAGTACACCTGTCTCTCTTGGTAAAATTTCAAACTTGAGTAAAAAAGTACTGTAAGAAGTACAATAGGTTAAAAACATATACATTTCAATGTTTGTAAGTGCAAAAAAAACAAGAGTAGAATAATGCTTTGGGTAACTTTTATGTGAATTGTTTTTGTTTTGAAATGGAATGACATAGAATTTCATTTGTGTCCATGGTCCACACAGAAATCACTGATTCCATGCCAATTCTGTCGCTATTCCGCTCAGAATATGTGCCAAAATTATCTGCAGGTTATATACAATCATGTATATTTGATTTTCCCTATAACAATATCTTATTAAATAAAATTTCCTTGCTATGTTCAAAAATCAATTAGCAACTTTTTCTCTTTTTTGAAAAAAATCTTAATTGTTTGTGATAAAGGTCTAAGATTATAGAATTTTAAATTCTGAGTATTTTGATACCCATTGTGTTAAAGAAAACTATTACAAACCGACTTCAATATATTTTATCAATTTTTCTCATGTTTTTATACTTAGCATTTTTTCAGCTTTGCTTAGTAATAAAAAGTCTCACAAAAGTTATTTCATTTATTCCTCTGTCCAAAGAACAGGAATTAACAAGACTTCTTACTTTTCACTTTACAAAAAGGCTTTCTAAGAAAATATCTTTCTTGTCTTTGACTAAAGGACTTCACTACAAATGAAGTCCTGATAATTCCTGTCCTCAGGACATATTTGAAAATAAAAGTCCTGAGATTTCCTGTTTTTTCCTGTTGGTAAGATTAAAGTCCTGACAATTCCTGTTTTGTCCTGTTCAGTATCTTCAAAAGTCTTGAGATATCCTGTAAACAGGACTTTTGTTAAGAGGTAGGAAACAAATCCTGGGATAATCCTGGGATTTCCTGGGACTTCCTGAGAACAGGAAATATTTTCTGCACGGGTATCGCTCATTTTCAAAATCTATATTAATTCTGTACAGACACCCACACCAATTTTCAAACCGCTAAGCAAATAATCTGCTATTGAAAGGTATAGTTAGTGAACCTTCATGTACAAACTACATTATCTTAAAACATTTTTATTGTCATGAACGAAGATTTATTATGTTCATTTCTCAATTTTAATTGTGCAAAAGAATGACAAATACTATTGCTGGAGGTATTTGAAATTGCAATAAAACAAAGGTAAGAACGTAATAATTTGCATATAAAAGCATCTATGTAACACTCGATAGTTGATTTTATTGTCTTTTCAGGGGATATAGTGCATTTTAAAATGAAACCATGCAATAATATTTTCACTATTTTTTTTCTTCAATTTTAAAATACAGTATAGATGTATAAAAAAAAACAGCAAATGCAGCAAATCTAACGAGTTCCTAAGACCCCAGGTAAGTAGTTAACAATGATTAGATTACGTTAATGCCTCAAAGGGAATTAAGAATTCTCAAACTACTTTTTAAAATCCAATAAATATATTATATAAATTTATAATCAATAGCTTCAACAGCCTAATTTCAGTCAGCCATATGTTAAGCCTACACTAACATAATGAATTGTGACAGCCTGGAAAAAAAAATCAGCAGCAAACCTTTTAGGAGTTTAGAAGTTTATAATCATGTACTGCTCAGTATTAAGTAAGTAATAAACATTTATTAAGTATGTATTAAGAGGTGAATGTCCCAGGTGCAGAATTTAAATCATTTTGTATTGAGTTCCAACATGCCACAATGTCAGAACAGAACAGTGAAAACAATAGGCAATTTATCAACATGAATACTTTGTTAAATAAACATATTAATATCCTTTATTGATCTTCAATTTTCAGAAAACCTCTCGAGAAAAATGTCATCAAAGAGCTCAAACTGAGAACCAGGGATCAGACAACAGGTGTGCATGTCCTTGTGTCTTGAGTGCTACTTGAACAAAAAATATTTAAAAAATTGGACCATCATTCAACAATTCTGATACCTGGTTAAAGTTACTCTACACCAACACTAAAAAGTAAATTGTGACACAATCGAAGACTTCACTGATGAAGAAATGCCTGGCCCTGCATAAAATTTTAGACATAAGCTGGCATTTAGGGTTGAACAATCAAACATAGATCATCTATCTGCATAGCTTTCTTAAAAGACAGAATTGTTCCTTTTTTGTAAGCATTGGACTTACCCTACCTATTACTTGGAATTCTCCATTAATGATATAAGAGATTTCAATATCAAAATGATTAAATAAAGCAGATAATTGTGTATAAACTGGCCACAATGCAGGCATGTACATTTGTTTTGTTAGGTTTCATATACATGTACATGTATACTAAATTTATCAATAGTTTATTTTTGTCCTGATTACTGTTTTTTTTTTATAATCAAATCAAATTAGAACTACAGCCAAAGTAGTTTTGTGTATTTGTACACTTTTTTTCTCTTAAAATTACGTTCCAAAACTTGTTACATTTATTGCGCTACTGTATTTGGCAGTATAAGGCAATAAATTACATTATTCTCCTCAGACAAGATTTTATTCAAATAATGACTAAAATTTTTTTATCTGGGTTATTTTCCTTCTTCTTCCCTCACATGATACGTTTTGTATTTATTATAACTGTAAATATTCTGCAAAAGTTACATCAGACATATTTTATTTAGTCAAACTTAAGTCCATTTATGTTTAATGCAATATTACCCTATCTATTAACAAATTTATATGCAGTTTAAAGCCATGTAAAGTCAAGTAACACTATAACAAAAAAAATCTCCTAACATAAAAAGATAGCTCCTACTTAAAATGCTTAAACTGTGTCACGCAAAATCATCTAAATCCACAAGCAAGGTGTAAATTACACCTATCATGCATTAAAATATTGATATAATACTTTGCGCAACATGTTTTTATTAATAAAATCACGGGTCCCGTGCAATCTATCTCTTTTGATGATACTTTATACGGCTTGTGGGTTACAGGGGTCATGTTTGTTCAAACAGGAAACAAATTTGTATATATTCCTGATATCAGAAAAATAGCGTTAACCTATCGAGAACGCATTTTTTGTTTTAAAACTTACGATTTTAACATGTGTAAACGTATGCACCTGTACAGGACGAGACTCTTAACTTGATATCCCTAGGTTATCAAAGTTTAAAAAGTAAAAAGATCAAACCAAAATCTTTTTTTCTTTAATCCTCATAAAAATTCAACACAAATTATGCAAGTACCTGTAGCTAGAATTATTATTGAATTTTTAAAAAAAGTTTTTTTGGCCTTTTCAATACCAAATGATAAACATATTCTTACAAAAGTTGTCATTTTATTTAGCCTTAGATTTAACCAACCTAAAAATGATATAAAGATTGCCTACATGCTTTTTTATATAACATTGTCCTAGACTCATTTAACCGTTACAGTCACCTGCTGGAACCAAAAGTAATAAGGGTTTGCCACCAGTATAGAGCCAGGTCAGCCTGCATTTCCTCGCAGTCTGACTCTAAATTTACAACTTGATACCCAACAATTATAATGGACAGTTCCAAAATATGGGAGCTGGACAAGTCCATTTTAGAAATTCAGCAGGTTATGGTTATATAAGAATGCATGAAATGACAATTAAGATCCTATACATGACATTGTATATTATAAGCAAATAAAGCAGAAGAA
This sequence comes from Ruditapes philippinarum, assembly GCF_026571515.1. Taxonomy (NCBI): domain Eukaryota; kingdom Metazoa; phylum Mollusca; class Bivalvia; order Venerida; family Veneridae; genus Ruditapes; species Ruditapes philippinarum. The sequence continues at coordinate 48,473 of NW_026862096.1, read as the reverse complement.
TGAATTTAAATTTCAAATATGGAAAAATTCAATTACATGTATACGATGAATATGCAAATTTATTGTTAAAACCTGCTTTTTTACATACAATAATATAGATGTACATGTGCATAAATTTCTGTTTGAAAAAATTAGGGAGAATACCATACAACATGTTTTATGATAAGGAAATAATTTTATAAGGAAATTCTGGAGAAAAAGATCTCAGGATGGCAATGAAAATAAAAATTATCAAATGAGAAAAGTAGACCTGGGTTAAAGTGTGTTTATGAATGTTAATAGAAACTATAACATGAAACATTCCCAAAAACTGGTAGCTTAATAACAGGAAAAAATATGCATTTTTTTTTTTTTGGTAAAAAATTGTTAAAACATAAAGCAGCATCTTTAGCATTAAACTAAATTTTGAGAACATTATAGTTGTATGACAAAATATAAATAGCTGTAATTCATCAAAGGATGATTTTTGTGTGTTTGTTTTTTTGTATATTAATGCATTTTTATGTTGATAAAAACAATTTATTTCTAGTTTGTCTTCTGTTTTATAAAAGGAGCTCCAAGTACTGAGGTCAAAAAGCCTAAAATCATAAATATTCTTGCATAGATCAAGTGATGCACTTAATTTGTTTGTTTGATTTGGGTTTTACGTCACACCGACACAGTATAGGTCATATGGCGACGTTCCAGCTTTACTGTTATTTTGGGCACGAACGGGCACCTGAGTAGAACCACCAACGTTTAGTAAGCTAGTTTCCTCACATGAAAGAATCCAAAGTCCCTGTAAGGATTCGAACCCACAGCGGTGAGAGGCAAGTGGTTTGAAGTTAACGACCTTAACCACTTGGCCACGGACGCCCTGTGATGTACTTAAAATGGAAAAATCTGCAAAAAAATAATAAAGAAATATACCTAAGAGTCAAATTGAAAATTGATTATTTGCATGATTTAGGCATGGTTTATGTGAAAATCATTGCAAAACTTTTCCTTTTTTTTGGTATTTTTTTTACAATAAAAATAACTATTCTGCGAAAACGGAATGAGGGAATAACATTAGTTATTATTCCAGACCTACATTAAATAGTAAACAAGTAACCAAAAATTACTTCCAGTCCCTTCATGTCAAAAAACCTCAGTGCTTTAAAGTCAGCAATTAAAATAACTGACTTAAATAAGTGATGAGTCAGACTTGTATCATAATTATACAAAGATTTTTTTTTAAAGTGAAACACCCTGAATGATGTACATGTTAAAATCATTAGGGCCATTTAAGATATCAAAAATCAATGTTCAACTTTAAACATCAATAAATACCTCAAATATCGCAATAAATCTATGCTTTTATAAATGATCCTTTTAGTGGGTGGGGTTTCAATATATTTTTCAAGTTTTGGGTTTTAGATAGTGTCAGTTGTTCATTTAAACGGCTTAAAATTCCAGCCAAGTTCAAAAGTGACAAAACTAAAATTAATACGTATAGTATAACCTAAGATTATACAGTTGAGACTTATTAAAAGCCAACTCAAGTAGTTTTTCAAATGAATACCAAATATTATATTAGATCCACTTCTCACAATGAAAAAGAAATAACTATGAAGGACCTATACTTCAAGTAACCTTTATACATGAAAATTCCCAATTTTATTGTTTAAAAAAAGTTGACATATATAGGGATCCTAAAAATACTTGAAAGAAAATTTGTTATATAACTTTAATATTTGTTTGATTTCAGTTATGCCAAGTTAAATTTCATATAAGGAGAATAAATGTATAATCACATATAGATGAAATGAATCTCCATGACCCATTTAGTATAATCTATGAATGGGATTTGCACTTGTGACCTAATTACAACCTCTTTTATTGGCACCCTCTCATAAAATCATTCACCTTTCTACAAGATTATTTTACATTTCATGTCAAAAATTGATACCATTTATATTAAAATATTTGTATTGTAAATAATATTTTTCAAGTATATTAGTTTCAACAAATTATTTCACTAAATTTATTTCAGTTTGTGATGAAAGCTTGACTGTTATTTGAGGCACTTTTGAGTTTATTTCCTAGAACTAACTAATATTGGTGTCAAAACTGGTGTCAAAAGAGGAACAGCAAGACACTAATCGTCACCTTAGTGCATAAATGGGTTCACTCCTTATATGATTTAATAGGAGTTAACCCGTTACTGCACTAAGGTGAGATGGCAGAGTATGGTTTAACAGATCAGTTCAAATGTCAATGAAGCTTCCCCTTGTGGCCAATAAAAGATTCAAACCTATGACTGTAAAACTGTGACCATTTTTTTTCAATAAATCTTATCATCTGATCTTTGTAAATCTTCTACTCATGTAACGACATAAAAAAATATACATGTACTACTGCAACAATTCAATGAAAAATCTCTACTTCTGAGTATGCTTTTTTACCTTCCAGCCAAGTCCACCAAGTTGATTTTGCTCACTATTTCACTGGGTCTGTTTTCTTCCAATCTGGCCTGATGTATGAAAATAAAATATTTATTACAATTATCAGATTAAACCAGCAAAAGTTTCTTTAATTTCTATCTAAATCCTATTTAATTTTACTCAGATGTGCTATGTGGCTTAAAATATTTATTTTACATATTGTAAAAACAAAATTTCTTTCAATTTCTGTAAAGCTGTATTTAAGAAAATAAAAGCATCGTAAAATGTTGGAAAAAGGTATAACAGCTAAAACTGTTGTATGAATTAATTATGTTACAGTAAAACTTGTATAAGATACCTGAGTGTAGCACACAGTAACTATAGCATGACTGCGAGAACTGTGACCATGCATGTATGTTTCTGCTGTTACTCTGAAAATGCATAAATTATCAAATAAGAGAATTGTTCAATCCATTTAACCCTTAGCTCCCTATGCCAGCAGTACTGACCTACACCAATCTGCAAAGCCTTGCAGAGTTATCTTACTTGTATGTTCAATATTAGAATTTTTAATATTTAAACAGCAGTCAACACATTAAATAGTAAAGCCAGTCAAGTCCAATATCCAAATATAAAGTATTATTTGAACATACATGTAATTATTCCAGCATAAATGGAGAAAAATTTAAAATGCTCCTCCCTGCAGAATTTGAGATACAAGACTTGAACAATTTATGATGAGCTATTAAGAAAATTCACTATTAATAAATAAATTCATTATTTTTAGGAATCAAATAATTGTGGAGCAAATGGTTATGGTCAAAATGCATTTTTGGAAAAACAGGCTTCTTTCTGTTTTCAGGACTTATGACCTCCCTTGGCTCTCCATCATGGTAGGACATTAACGTTTATTAGTCAATGAGATATTATGAAGATATCAAGTCTATTGTATAACCTGTATTTGTTGCCCTTGTCAAGAAGTGTCTGTATATCATCATTGGTCTTTACACGGTGCCAGGTTAAATCTAGAATATATTCAAATCTTTTTGTATTTTAAAATATATGGTATAACTTTTATAAGAATGATTCTTAAGAAAAAAGAAATATATTTTAGCATATTTTTATACTGAGATAAAAATATCATGCAAAAATACAGCCTGCTTTACTATTAAAAGGGCAGTTGTTTTTTTTTCTTCAGAAAGGTGAGAATGGACAGACAAGCAAGCAATAATCAGTAGGAGCAATAGTACTGTGTTAAGAAATAAGCTTTTGAAATAAAGAGGTCCAGGCTTTGACTCCCATCATTAACATTGCTCATTTTTTTGAGCAAGAAATCTTACCAGCATTGTTTAGGGTGCATTCTCATATTTTTCTTCCTAGATAGATCAGTAGATAGAAACCATTTCATTTAGTAACTCAGTGACTATCATCATTAAAAAGGAATATGGTTGGAAGTGTACATTTTTCATGAATGACAGTATGTAGATCATCCGTTTTTTGATCATCTATAACAAGTCAACAAAACAAAATTTTGATTGTTTTAGTTTAGAATACCGACTATAAATTCTAAATATATATCAACTTCCCTGTTGTTCTTGCAATCAATCTTCAATCTGTCAATACTAAAAATACGATCCTTTATACTCAAACTGTCTGACATAAAACTTTTAAAACAAATTACAATTTTCTGATCTTTATACAAACCTTTCACATAAGGGCCATCTTTTGGATGTTCTCTAACCTTGAGGGAGAAGTTTTCATTTAATTTGAACATCTCTGGTTGTAGAAGGTCTCTAACACGTTCATTGTAAATCTCAAAATAGCTGACTTCTATGCGGGACGTGAGATTCTCATCTGTACACTCTGACATATGTGTAAACAAACCCTGAAATGCACAAAATATCATGCATATACGTACCGTAGAATACCATTTTTATTTTAATCTTAATGACCATGATTTTCATGCTGTTACTATTGTAAATAGGAATAATGTATTTGCTTGTTTGCCTTAATAGAAATAGCGTAAATTATATAAAACTTGTTTAACCTGAACCCTGCTGAATTTCTTAAATGCGTTTTTCAGCTGCCAGTTTGGAACTGTCCATTATAAGTTTGGGGGATTTTAAGGTGAAAGTTTACAGTAAGCCAGCAAACAGTATACAGCCTGGTCAGACAGCAGGGATGTACAGGCTGGCCTGGCTATATACTGGCGGCACAAGCTCGTTCACAGTCGATTCCAGCAGGGAAAATGTTACTTATATTTTATTGTTATGCAAAGACATACATGGAAATAAAGGTTCTGGGTCATAAGCTTATTTTCAGCACTATTACAGAAATAGTTTTAAGGATTGTGAATTTGGACAGTTTTTCTAAATTTTGCACCAGCAATACAGATGAAGCGGCCGTGGCCCGGGGACAAAGATAGTAATCCTTTAACAGCAATGTTGAAAGGCCTCTGCACCTCATTCACATCTGCCTGAAACTCTGAGATCTTTACACAGTAGGCTCTTTTCAATTATAACTTCATTATAAAATACTTTAAACTGATAGAGTACCAGTACAAGATAGATATGCAAATACAAAAAATTCAAAACTTTAAATTGCCTCATGAAGTTCAATTAAACACAAGAAATGCTTCTGTTTGCAATTTTATCTATATTAATATAAGGGTTTAAAAAGCATATGATTGAGTAGTTAAAGCTATTAGTCAAATAAAACGCAAATTTTTTATATAGAGTAATTTAGCCAACTCGAAGATAACCGAGAATCCGCGATCATTTATTTTAAATTTATTTGAATGATACTTGTAACAGGCTTGGGACATGCGGTATTTAAATGCTGTTTTCAACAAAAGCCAGAGGTTACAATATCGAAACCTATTTTCAAATGTTCGCTAATCTTTTTGAAGTTTTCCTTTTATATAGAAACACATTCAAATGGTTATCAAATTGGCGATATGTATCAAACTTGTCACCGTCAGTACGAGGTGCCAAATTCGTAACGTTATGATAAACCATTGCACTAAAAGCTTTTATTGAATTCGTAATCGCTTTTATTGATACTTGTATTTGATTAGGGTGTAAAGCTATTACAATCCCTCCCCTGCGAATGACGTGAAAAAATGACTTATTTACAATATCGGTCATTTGATACATAGTGTAACGTATTATTTCGGGCATAATTATTTTACGCTTTAACAAAATAAAACATTTTTTAAGGCGTGTCTTTACAGCAAGTTTTCTTTATATACATACAGGTCCTGCAACCCCTTATGAATGTATGGTGGATCAATTTACATAAAAACGTCTAAAATTGATTTTTAAATACGATACATTTTCAATTGTATATGGAGGTCTTTATAGATGCTTTTTATAGTTAAAATATTGTGTTTATCCTTTTGCAAAAAAAAGCATGTTTTCATTAAAATAATGCAGAATATTATTACATTGTACTATATCCAATGAAACACTGCACAGTTACGATTGAATTTCACACACAATAATTCTTTTGTTTTCTTTTTGAGTTCTACAAACACGTTACGAGTTAAAACCCATTTAAAAATATCTTTTCAGAAAGTTTTAATAAGCAATCTTGAAAGAGCACTGAAAACAAAAATACCCCCAGCTGACATTTTTGGGGTAAATTTTTATACACTTGAGTCTTAAATACAAATGTACCTATCCACATAAGTATTGTACAAAATAGTGACAATTTGTAGACTCAAAAAACAAAAATCCATAAAATCATATTTTGCAGGGCCAAAATAAAAGAAAATTGTATCGGAAAGTAATTTTCATATAATCATCTTGTTGGGTTATTTTCAAAGACTCACATAAAAAGATGATTTCTTTAAAGTGGATGTCTGGTGGGTAAAGTTAACATTTTACATGCATGAGGTTATCAATGTACAACAGAGTAAAATATCTTTTATAAAGCAGCTTGACTTTTCCTAGCTTAAGAAGTCAGGCCAGCTTGCAATTTTCCCTTCAGTCTAACCAGACTGTCTCCACACATTAACTATAGATAGTAGAGTAAAGATCGAACCTTCACCTGCAGAAATGTAATGGATTTTGCCTGTCACTGCATTTGGAACAGTTATCAAATTTATTGTTTAAGGTTTTCAATATCAAAATGGAAAAGATTGAGCCAAACAACGACCAATCTGGTCAAACTGCAAAAATGTGCAGGCTAGCCAAGCCCTGTAATGATAGCAAAGGCCAATCACTTTTGGTTCCTGATTAAATGTTAAAAGAATTCATCTATTCCAGGTATCAAACTTGCACCAGGCTACACAAGTGGCTTAAGATAAAAAAAAATCTGGCCCCTGACCACAACCAGGCCACAATATTGTCCAGAAATTATCTTTTGTCAGGCAACTTTTCCACTGATATTGACCAGTGAAGTCAAAGAAAAGGAATCTAGACTATGGCAAATATTTTGTTTGTATACCATGGAATGGATAATAAAGTGAACAAACTTTCATGCTAGTATCCTAATTCAATCAATATTAGTTAACTTGCATGTGAAAACTTTTAAATCCATTTTCTCTAAACATTACAAAAGGGATTACACAAATGCTAGAATTCAACAAAATGCCAAGGGATAAAAAAAATCAGCCAAAAACTTTTGTAAATATATCTTTTAAACTAATATTTACTTATATCATATCAATTCTTATATTTTTACCTGTAGAGAAGTAAAATTTAAGAGCTATATTAAGTCTCCTCATTAAGAGTTATTATATGACAGTGAAACCTGTGTCCATGAACATGCTCAATTCATGTCCATAATATACAGAAAACTTGTCTTGATAAAGTCATCTTTCCTTTTTTTCCCCAACTTTAAAATTTAGCTGCAGACCTATAGTTGTTTAGAATGTCATTCAAATTCTAGGGTTTCCTGACCAAAAAAAAATTATTTATCAATTTAATGAATGATATCATTATCGATACAGTTAAGAACCAAGGCCAATTAGAACCAAGACAAATCAGCTAAGATATCTTCTTCTTTCACAAAGGTTGGCCTTTAAATACAGGTGTGACTGTACTTATACACACCTTCTGGTATTTCAATTAGCCAATAATTCATTTTGATCTACAAAATCACTATCATTGCAATGTGTTTAAAGGCATGTCAATGTAATACTTGTATTCATTTGTGAAGTCCCTAGAGACTAACATAAAATGTTGACATAACATATTGAGATATTTAATATACTATATTGATTTATGATCAATTACAGTAAATCTTCAACAACCTACCCAGATTTCAGACGAGTGACGATGTGCTATTTTAATGCCTGTATTATCCTAATTTTTTAGAACAATACAGAACTGACATAATTCTAAATGACAAATCAGGGTAATTTTAAGAAACATTGATCGAGATGCTCAAGTCAAATATTCAAGTATAGTGTTTAAAGATAAAGTTAAATGTAACATTAAGACTAGTAATAAATAGCCTAATAATGACATCAACTATAGAAGTGGAAAAATAAACATTCAATAAATTTAAGACCCCATGCAAATGTTCTTTATGCCAAAACCAGAAAATTGCATGCCCACGAAATTAAGTTAATTCAAAGTATATTTTGATACTTCTGACAAAACTACCCTTTTTATCAATACCCTTACGTCTTATTTACTTAAATTTCACAGTTTTATAAATACAGCATCATCTCAAGCAAAAATATCTCAATATCAAAAAGAAATACAAGAAATACATTTTAATAAATAAATGAAATTCCCAAATTCCTTGGTCCAGATAATTTTTTATACACCCCGTTTGGCAATAATAAAAACTCAGCTCGCTGAACGTTTCAAAAGTCATTTAATCATTTTGTGTATCAATGTAACCTCCGACAGTGTAAATAATCCAAATTATATCAATCTAAGTGATTCTAAGGGATATGACGCTGCTTGAAGTTGTTGAATATTATTCCTATATCAGGCCGCAATAGTTTGTATCGTTTACATTTATCGCTACTTATGTATACAAACATAGGCCTACTACTGATTACGTATCGTCTATAGTGAGCTACTGAATGATACATCTCCGTAAATAATAAACACGATTTTCATTTCATAGCTAGTCTGAACAAGCAGGGCACGGAGAAAATTCATGATTAAATATCTTTTTAATCTTTTTTGACAAGACCATTTTATAATTTTGTGTTCATTCTGTAGATTTTTTATGGAAAACATTAACTTTTGCAGTCTTTTGCGACTGTCTAACATAATTATTGGTAAAGGACAGCCACTTATAACCCTTTGGCATCGTAACAAGTGAATAAAATTATTGGCTTGTTGAATGCTCACTAGATAACTTGCTCCCATGAAAGGATGTGCACCCTTAAGGAATCAAACTAACATTTGTAACGGGGGGGGGGGGGAATTGGGGGGGGGGATGTAGTTTTTATTCAGCAATTTTAACAACACAAACCACCATGCCCTGTCTCATAGGGGAATAATCTTGTTGTAACATTGTCATGTAATATAAAATTTTCCCCGTGGCACAATGGTACATCTCTTAAAATACCATTAATGCTGAACAGCCTCTCAGAATAATGGAACTAGAGATAGCTAGCTATAATGCATAAAGGAGCAATAATTTTGAACTTAGTAAAAAAAAGTTATGCGAATCATTTTCCTTCCTAAAGTATAATTAGACAGTACCTAAGGAGGGATCAAGTTCTGCACTTGACATGATATTTATCCTTCACATTATGAACCATTTACATCAATACTGTAACTGAGTCTTGTCAAACGAGTAGGTACAATATTGTTGCGCTAAACCCTTACGACTTCTACTTGAGTTGAAATTTTTTTCCTTATTAGCTTAATATAGGCAGGCAAAGCATATTTCATGTCAATTAAAGATTATGTGATGTTATGTTATTGAGCATAAATCATACACAGATACTTATATCCCTTACAGCAATGTCACATGACCCCTTCAAACTTATACCATTTATAAGGACGCGTAAGTCCCCCAATATCTAATTGACAAAGAACCATCCATTTCCGATTTATTTCAAGCAAACAACTTCTTGTATAAGGAATTTAATTTAACTTGAGAGAGGGATTTTGATATTTACAAGGAGATTTGTGTATTTTAATGGTGATTTATATCACTGATTGTTTTTATCTTCAAATATTCCTGACCAGTTCTTACAAATCCAAGGAATTGTCAAGTGTTTAAAAAGGTTTGCAGTGTTTCAAAATATCAAAACTACATTACCCTGAGACAGTTACATGGGGTAAAACTTCAAATCGTACAAATTTGTATATAAAATATCAATAATAAATCCATTGAATATTGAGATGAAATTTCAAGACTTATTTTTTGAGTCATCGAAATTCTAGGTCAAGCATAATGGTATTTTATGATTCTATTCTATAAACAGAAATATATATGAGTTTGTAAGTGTTCAGAAGGGGTAAAGTGATTTAAAACATATGATTGTTGAATTTTTACTTCACTTTACATTCAGTTGGCAAAAATATTTCCTACTTTCAAGTGAGTACAAATAAGGTGGGCTGTATGTTAATTGTATTAACATACAATTGTGTAAATGAAGTGATATTTTCGTGAAAGAAATTCAAGATGGAAAGAGCAGTAGATTTGTCTGCTACAAGAAGACACCGTCACCTTGGTAAGTGAATGTTTGCTGAGAGAGAAACCTGGCACAAGCACATGTCTTCAAGCAAAATTACACATATTACTTATAATAAATACATGTAGAAAGACACTAAACCTCACCTCACATATTCTTGGTATTAGACCAACATCTCCCTGAAAATAAAAACAAAACAATAAAACATGTCAGAAGTGTGTTTTATCTTTTGATAAACATGCTACACATGTACATGAAACAATAAGACGAACATTTAAAAAAAAAAATACTTTAAAAAAAAAACAATTATTTTCTTCTTCATTTATCAACTTAATATATACTACAGTTCATGTACATAAGCCTTTAAAGATGCAACTTTGTCACCAGCTGACTTTACAGTATAACAGTTTTACACTGACAAAAAAAATTAGGACAAACATCCTAAATTGGTCAAATATTTGACAAACACGCTTTAGTTTTGAGTAGAAAGTTCTGTTTGTTTGGGTTTAGTGCCATTCTGAAAAATGTCAGTGGGCAGTTACATGAGTGTTATGGAATATTTCATTACTTGCTGAATTCTAAAATTCCATTTTGATACTATCCATTGTTAATTTTATAGATATTAAGATGAAAATTTTAAGTTAGTTAGCCAAAACTAGAACTCCGCGAGTCGGATGTGTCGCCTTGTGAACAATATCGTTTAGGAGAAATGGCCAGGACAAAAATGAAATACGAATACTAACAAAGGGCAATAGCTCAAAAAATAATAAGTGCAGAGCAGCAGTTTCTATGCATTGCACATCTTATCAATAAGATCTATCATTCTATGAAGTTTCAAGTCCATATCTTTTATAATTTATGAGTAATGGCCTGGAAAAAAATAAAATATGAAAATATATAAAGGGTAATAACTCAAAAAAAAAAAAATGCAGAGTACCGGTTCTTGTACAATGCACTTTTTCTTAATGAGATTTATCATCCTAAGAAGTTCCATGTCTATAGCTTTCATACTTGAGGAGAAATGACCTGGTTAAAATAAAGTACCTGTTCCTGTAAACTGCAGTACCTGTTCCTGTGCACTGCACTTCTTCTTGATGAGATCTATCATCCTATGAAGTTTCAAGTCCATAGCTGTTACACATTAGGAGAAATGGCCCGGACAAAAATAAAGTATGAAATTAACAAAGGGCAATAAATCAAAAAATAAGAAATACAGAGTACTGGTTCTTATGCACTTCACTTCTTCTTAATGAGATCTATCATCATATGAAGTTTCAAGTCCATAGCTTATATACTTTCGGAGAAATGGTCCGGACAAAAATAAAGTATGAAAATTAACAAAGGGCAATAACTCAAAAAATAAGAAATGCAGAGTACCTTTTCTTATGCACTTCACTTCTTCTTAATGAGATCTATCATCATATGAAGTTTCAAGTCCATAGCTTATATACTTTCGGAGAAATGGTCCGGACAAAAATAAAGTATGAAAATTAACAAAGGGCAATAACTCAAAAAATAAGAAATGCAGAGTACCTTTTCTTATGCACTGCACTTCTTCTTAATGAGATCTATCATCCTATGAAGTTTCAAGTCCATGGCTTTTATACATTAGGAGAAATGGCCCGGACAAAAATAAAGTATGAAAATTAACAAAGGGAAATAACTAAAAAATTAGGAAGTGCAGAGTACCGGTTCTTGTGCACTGCACTTTTTCTTAATGAGATCTATCATCCTATGAAGTGTCAAGTCCCGACGCAGACGCCGACACCGACACTGCCGACGCCGCCGACAAAAGTAATCCCTATATGTCGCCTTTTTCAAGGCGACACAAAAATACAGCCCAGTCAGATATTTTGTTGCTTTGACTTTTATCAAACCTCAGAAATGTTATTCAAAGGACAGATCACTTGTTTTAATAAATTGGCATAAATATACCACTCCTAAAATACTTTTTTTCTGATTTTGTACTCTTACAGATAAAATTGATTGAAATATTGATCAAAAAGTAATATTAAAGGCTAGTATAAATGAATTTCAAAGAATTTGAAAAATGAAAACACTTCTATTGTTCACAACTTGTGTAGGTGTTGAATTTCCCACAGAAAATGTTTATTCAGGATTAGAGATTAAAAATTTTTAATCTGCAATGAATATTATATAATCTCTAACCCAAAAACAGATTCAAATAGCAAAACAAATGTGCACATTGCTCCAATCCATTTTCGATTTTATCATAATTGTTTTTTTTCTCTTTTAAGAAATTATAATAATAACAGACAGTGATTATTCAATTCTAGTGATCAAAACACACAATTATAGAACGGAAACTCTTTCATATGTCAAAGCAAATTAAAAACTAAATTATGATGAATTATCTATAATCAATACAAAAAAAAATTGTCTTCTCTTTTTTCTTCTTCTTTTTTTTTCAGAAAAAAAACTAGTGATCAATACACTACTGTCTCAACTTGTTCAATAAGGGCAATGACTTAATACAGTTTTGCATTTCATGTTTATAATGCAGCAAATTATCCAATTCAGATATTTCTTTGCATGCAATTGTTAAAGACAATGATTTGTAAAAGGCTTGGTTCTTCAATGAATACATTCATAAATGCATGATGAGTTATTTTGGTTTTATATAATCTAAAGCAGCAAATGAAAAATTCTAATAATTTTCTTTTATTTTAATTTCATGATGCTTTGGCTGGTATTTAACATTTTGGGATACCAATGTTATGAAAATAAAAATCCCCATCAGCTTCTGACTTAAACCATGATATATCCTAGCAATAAATAATGCAAAAGCCACAGTTGTTTGTAATAATCATATACAATACGCTGCCTTACAGGGTATCCCATCATAGTGTGAGTTTTGCCGGTGCCAGTTTGTCCATATGCGAACACACAAGCATTGAAGCCATCAAATGCTGCCTTGAGAACATCTGTACCCAGATCTTCAAACACCTGAAATATACAATATATTTTCTAAAAATCAAACAGATTATTTTTATTCTTTGTTCCTTAACCTAATTAAAATTATGACATTATATTTATTATTTATATATATAAATCATGTTACAAAGTATATGTATACAAATATTATGACAAATTTGACATGCCCTTAACATTATATAAACTTTTTATTATTAGAAGAAAGTCTATCTTTAACTTTAAGATTTTAATCAAACATAGGCGAGAGCAAACACTTGATTCAATATAAAAAACATGTGATCACACCCTTTTTTTCCACTTAGGTTTATAATTAATATTTACTCTATAATTGCCTTTATCCTACACAGTTTTGTTTAAATTCCCTACTACTAGTTTGAACTTATACATTATTTGCTCTTCTTTTCAAATATCTGATTTTTTTTTGTACTTAAGTTCAAGTGTCACATAACTTCTGGAGAGCTATTTTCCATAATAGTAGGCTTATGCTAACTTTAAAAAGCCAGACTATCTTCATAATTGTAGTAATTCTGGTATTTACTTAGTGGAATCCCCATCATTTACTATGGGCAGTTCAAAATTAAAACTAGGTCAAGAAAAAATGGTTGCCATTGAAATCAAACCAACACAGTAAAAGTCATGAGGTGACATTCCAGTTTTACAGGTAATGACGTCCCTTCATGCCATATATCAGACATAAGCAGGCATCTTGGTAGACTACTACTGACTTTCCATAAGCTATGCTGGATAGCTCCATTCCTCAATAGTCACTGACGGGACTCAAACCCTTATCAGTATGGGGTAAGTGATTTAAAGTCTGTGACATTAACCACTCAACCACGTAGAACCCTTATCATTATAACAAAGTAATTTACATTAAACAAAATTTGACAGAGTATTGATCAATCAATAAATTTTCAGCCTGCTCTTTCAATTTTTTTTTTCTCACACTCAAGTTGAGATTATTTTTGTTTTGCATAAATCAGTTTAATATGTTATTTGTGATTCCATAACTTTAATAATGCTACTTATTTAGCTGTCAGAAAGCTGAAGTCTGTTATATAATTCTATTCAATTCTAATAACTTGCTACTCTTTGATGGAATTAAATGTTTACACAAGCCCGCTCTATCCAATAGTTTGGATTTCGGTTAATTTAAAAACTAGCGGAATCAGGCAAATTAAAATATTCAATAGTGAAACAATTAGGGTATGAAATTTTGACACGCTTCCAAAATAGCGTTCCAAGATTATCCAAAATTTTGTTGTAATAAAAGCTGAAATCAATCAATTGTCAATGAAAAAGCAACAATAACAAAAACTTTTCGTGGGATCGCTGATTTATAAATATCTCCAGATCATTCATTTTGAAATGTGTACATTCGATAGCACAAGGTTGAGCACTGGGATTGTATTGTCGAATAATTAGCTGTAGACAATGCCTTCCTAACAATACCCTAATTAAGTGAAAAATTAGCTTGGCCAACAAGCCACTAAATCAAGTAGCAATTCAATGTTTTCATATTTTATTCATGACTATCCATTACTCACCAATCAATGAATAAATTCTCAATGACAATTATTATTTACCATACAATGAATCAAAATAATTATAACTGGTCTCAATTGAAATGCATACCAGTCTGAATCTCTTAAATTGACCGAATATGAAATTTGAAATTCAACTGGAAAACTACAGAAAATTATCTTAATCTCTCTATTATATAGTTCTGCAAAAGACCTAAACATTTAGTTCAGTCCACAGTACAGAGGAGGTAAACTTGTCAAACAAACATTTTGTATTTTCATGCAGTGTACCATATAAACGAGAAAGGACGTTTTCATCTTGTATGACTTACCAGAAGACTTTATTTACAGAAACATGTCTGTCATAAGAATATTGAGAATATTTTTTGGCTTCATCATTCTTACAGAATAATGATATGATAATAAATGTGACATTTTTTGCCCTAAGTTTCCATGTGGACTGTGTATGACACAGATCTATAGCATTCTGTGGTTTGTTTGATCTAGGTTTAATAGTGTTACAGGGATCAATGGATTCCGACATTCTGTCTGTTTTATAAATCAGAATAGGGAAATAACAAAAAAATCTCAGAACTTAAAAGTCAAATTTTTATGTGTGTGTGATTTAGTTTTTGCTTTTGATTTTAAGGTTCAAAGATTATACTGCACACAGACTGATATAACTGGGTCATCTTACAGACTGACATAACAGGGCCATTGACAGACTGACATAACAGGGCCATCTTACAGACTGACATAACAGGGTCATCGACAGACTGACATAACAGGGTCATTGACAGACTGACATTACATGGGCATCTGACAGACTAGAGCATGAAAGGGCATCGAACAGACTGACATTACAGGGCCATCTTACAGACTGACATAAAAGGGCCATCTTAAAGACTGACATAACAGGGTCATTGACAGACTGACATAACAGGGTCATTGACAGACTGACATAACAGGGCATCTGACAGACTGGCATAACAGGGCATCGGACAGACTGACATAATAGGGCCATCTTACAGACTGACATAACAGGGCCATCTTACAGACTGACATAACAGGGTCATAGACAGGCTGACATAACAGGGTTATTGACAGACTGGCATAACAGGGCATCTGACAGACTGACATAACAGGGCCATCTTACAGACTGACATAACAGGGCCATCTTACAACTGACATAACAGGGCCATCTTACAGACTGATATAACAGGGCCATCTTACAACTGACATAACAGGGCCATCTTACAGACAGACATAACAGGGCCATCTCATAACTTACATAACAGGGCCATCTTACAGACTGATATAACAGGGCCATCTCACAACTGACATAACAGGGCCATCTCACAACTGACATAACAGGGCCATCTCACAACTGACATAACAGGGCCATCTTACAACTGACATAACAGGGCCATCTCATAACTTACATAACAGGGCCATCTTACAGACTGATATAACAGGGCCATCTCACAACTGACATAACAGGGCCATCTCACAACTGACATAACAGGGCCATCTCACAACTGACATAACAGGGCCATCTTACAGACTAACATAACAGGGCGGTCTTAAAGACTGACATAACATGGTCATCTTTCAGACTGACATAACAGGGCCATCTTACAGACTGATATAACAGGGCAATCTTAAAGATTTGCATAACAGGGCAATCTTACAGACTGGCATAACAGGGCTTCGGTTTAAACAATTATTAAGCTCGATTGCAAAACAAGTTCTTGCAACTTATATAAATCACTTTTGAGTCCTCTTCCTGGAGCCAACCAGTACTGGTGTCATATGAAGAAACATGATTGTGACCCTAGTAGGGCTTGAACCCATGATCTCTGGGTTGAGAGGCAGACACCTTAACCACTAGGCCACCACTCCCAGGGCCATCTTACAGACTGGAATATAATAAACAGGGTCATCTTACAAACTGGCATAACAGGGTCATCTTACACAAGGACTTAACTGGGTCATCTTTCAAACTTAGCATCTACATGTGTTTTTCCTATGAAACAGTCTCCATCACTCAGTTCAGAAACTGAGCAACTGGATAATATAACTTTACATTCATTTACACAACTTATAAGTCCTGTTTTCAGCAAAGTTTACACTTGTCAAGCTGTCACCATTGAGTGAATCAATCAGATGATTTTTTAGATCAACTTTAATAGCATATTTGTTCCAGGACATTTCATACTTTAAAGAACAATATGTCGCAAGGAATTTACTGAATGATAAATCATTACTTACAATATTGATTCTCTTTTGTTTTCCAAAAATTTAAGATTAAAACAATTCTTGCCAGAGCTACTAAAAATTGAAGAAAAGATTAAAGACAAGAATGTTTTGAGTTTTATATTTTCCAGTCAATTGTTAATCTGAAATAAAACCAAAGAAAAAAAGCTTTTGAGCTGTGTTTGCAAGCAATTATGTTAAAGCTAACCCTTACCAACCTTAGTATCTTTAATGGACTTGTCCATTCTTCAACGTTTATATTTTTTAGGATACAATGTATGTACTGACTGAATAGAGAACAATGCAGACGATGATCAGACAGCGTGGATGTGCCGGCTTCATCTTGGTCTGCGCTGGTTGCATGGTTATATTCATTTCACAAGCAGGCTAAGGATTAAGTGTATCAATTTATCATTATGATGTTTCAGTAAAGTGCATGTTTGAGTGTGTTATTAAAATCTTGACCACTTTATAAGTATGTGTTTCCTGCATTTACAACCATATCTTCTCAACTTATATCTACAGATTTGTATTGCAACCTGAAAAACATGTGCATGACCCAGTGCTCAAACTTATGAATGTATTACCAGTCTGTAGACTGACTATCTTTTTCTTAGTGTTCAAACTGGGCGGCCTTTGTCTGGAATGTTTATTCAAATCTACAACAATTAACTAGCATGTATACACACACACTTCTCCCCACTTGACAACTTTTATTTCATAACATTTACAAAACTTGAAGAACTGTATTTAAAGGAAGTTTCTATTTATCTTATGTCCAATTTTAACAAGTCCTTTAAACTGACCACCTTTTAAATCTTCAAAGAGGTCATTTACTTCAATGTCTAGATATACCTGTTGTTAGACAATGATCCATATTGTGACAATAAATAAAACTGCTGAAAAGCCTCGTTAAAACAGTTTTATTAAGCTAGTTCCCTTGGCTTATAAAAGTAAGTATACTTGATACAAATCTTGTATAAACAAGAATGTACTTTATTACAACTATTCTTATAATGCTTAAATATCATAACTATTAGTAGTGAAAAGCCAGTCAGAATATTCATTTAAAATTATATAATGTACATATATTTTGAAAAAATATTCAAATTAATAAATTTTATTTTTTATACTTCTCTTTGTGTAATTAGAACTTTACATACTATTGTATGCTTAGGTGCTCATTGACCATCATACAGTTGCCTTCTTTTAGCTCAAAATTAATATCTTTGGCTAATACTCTGTGAAAATTGCATTGAGATTCCAGTTTCAACAATTTGTGTCTTTAAGGGCATGACTGGTGACATGTCCTGGGTCAGTACCAGCCAACACTGCTTTTTGTGCCTTAAAAGGCAACTGGGTTATTATCATATTATGAGGTACAACTTTTACAAGATTAAAATACAATCATTTTTAGCTTTATTCTGTGTTGTTTATTCTTAGCAAAGGTAAAGAAAATGGCAAGCCAATTCCACTAACATTGGACCTGCAATTCTTATCACCTCATCCTAATCTCACAATATTCTTAGTATTTTGATCATGCAATCCCCAATCAAAACAACAGAATTTTTTCAAACTCAAATATGAAAAATCAGCAAAGAACGGATTTTAGCCACAAAAGCATTATATTATTAATTCATGTACCTTTATTGGCTTATAGCAGGATTTTAGGCTTATCTAATAAACAAGTCTTGATAAGCACAAGGCATTTTATCAACCACATAGCCCCTTTTGTGGACCCCACAGAGATCGCATAGCTTGACCAGCGAGCTTACTCATCATTTAGTGCAAGGCTTATCAGCAGCCAAAGTCAGTCTAAAGATTTTTCACAGTTAAAACTTGATTGATATTTTGTTTTTACAAGGATAAGTAAGATTTTTATTTGGAAAATATTATTACTTGTGAACAAATTCTATCACTGGTAAGTTATGATTTCATAACTTTTTTCAGAATTCAGTACATAACCAATAATTATAAGAATCCTTTGTTCTGTCAAAACACCTTTTTGTTACAGATCTTTTTTACTTATATTTTAACTGGATATAATTATGTACTAGATATAATATACAGGAAAATGTAATTGTTGAGGTACCTTAGTTTTGAAAATATACCCTAGCCTCTTACGGAGGTAAAAATTTTCTACGAGGTATATTTATTCTCTTACGGAGATCTTATTATCTAGAAAATATACCCTAGCCTCTTACGGAGGTAAAAATTTTCTACGAGGTATATTTATTCTCTTACGGAGATCTTATTATCTAGAAAATATACCCTAGCCTCTTACGGAGGTGAAAATTTTCTACGAGGTATATTTATTCTCTTACGGAGATCTTATTATCTAGAAAATATACCCTAGCCTCTTACGGAGGTGAAAATTTTCTACGAGGTATATTTATTCTCTTACGGAGATCTTATTATCTAGAAAATATACCCTAGCCTCTTACGGAGGTGAAAATTTTCTACGAGTTATATTTATTCTCTTACGGAGATCTTATTATCTAGAAAATATACCCTAGCCTCTTACGGAGGTGAAAATTTTCTACGAGATATATTTATTCTCTTACGGAGATCTTATTATCTAGAAAATATACCCTAGCCTCTTACGGAGGTAAAAATTTTCTACGAGGTATATTTATTCTCTTACGGAGATCTTATTATCTAGAAAATATACCCTAGCCTCTTACGGAGGTGAAAATTTTCTACGAGGTATATTTATTCTCTTACGGAGATCTTATTATCTAGAAAATATACCCTAGCCTCTTACGGAGGTGAAAATTTTCTGTGAGGTATATTTATTCTCTTACGGAGATCTTATTATCTAGAAAATATACCCTAGCCTCTTACGGAGGTGAAAATTTTCTACGAGGTATATTTATTCTCTTACGGAGATCTTATTATCTAGAAAATATACCCTAGCCTCTTACGGAGGTGAAAATTTTCTACGAGGTATATTTATTCTCTTACGGAGATCTTATTATCTAGAAAATATACCCTAGCCTCTTACGGAGGTGAAAATTTTCTGTGAGGTAATTATTCTCTTACGGAGATCTTATTATCTAGAAAATAAACCCAAACCTCTTACGGAGGAACAAATATAGATACAAATATTATGTTTTTTGGAAATCCATAGATTTACTTACATTAAAAATAATGGCAAACATAATGCTGACCCTTAAGCGGGTCGTATTCATAACAGAGATGTACGTATCTTGTCAAACGACTAAAAATTTATTAATTTACCATTTACTGCTGTAAAAATTTGTAAATAATTTTTCAAATTTCATCAGACCCTTATTCTATTAGTGATTTACAGTGCTTTGGAAATTTGTGTAACACACAGGGCATTGCAAAGGACTGAAATAAAAAGGTGTGACGAATCAGGTAAAATGCAATTAAGTCAAAAGATTTTCCGTACCTCACTGTTGTCTTACTTGATTTAAGGAAGTAACAGCTCTTGCTCAGGAAATCTAATTTGATTATATCAATTGTTTTAATTTTGGTAACTGTACGATAATTTTAAATAACTATTATTTGATTTAACAAGTTTTTGAGCAGATGCTTTGGATGTGAACAGTAAACTTGCATTTTCCAGAATCATCTAAGAACAGGCTAAGTCAAACAAACCTGCAACATTTTCAATTTGCTGTTTTGGGCATACTGTAGAAATTATATTTGCGCACAAAAATAGTTAACTATATAATAGGGAATATGATGCTGGAGCAAGTTTTGCATAGAAATGTCACTAACTTTATACTCCAAATTTGCTATATAAGATGGAAATTTGCATATAAATGTGTACTCCAAATTTGTTATAAAGAAGATCGAATATGCTGCATAGAAATGTCGAAAACTGAGACTCCAAATTTGCCCTTGAGAAACGTTTTGTTTGAAACTAATCTTCTGGCGGAATTGTTACATTCCTGACAGAAAATAAAAATATATGAAATAACATTGGTTGAATATAGTGGGAATTGCTAGTGAGATAAAAATCTCAGAGGCAAACATGAGAAAGGAACCACAAATACATATACAAGACAGAGAACAAAATGTGAATATGTACTGTTTGTACATTACTCTAGATCAATTTCCATCAGTTTGAAATACTGTGAAAATCAAAGGTTGATAATTTCAATTGGAACCTGCTTGAATTGGTTAAATAATGAAATTTATATTGAATAATGAATGAATTCTATCTTTACCTGTATATCTTTAGTTTAATACCCTTACAAGGACAATGTCAATTGTAAGGAACTTGCTTTTATTTTTACTTTTTCGGAAATGACATGTCAATTGGAATGGAAGAACATAAAATAAGCTATGAAAAGTTCTACTTAAGAAAATATACATTTAGTCACTCAAATATTTTTCTATCCAGAATTTTCTTTGACTGAAAGGTTACTTACTACAGTAAAACATAGAAAAATAGATAAATTAATTTATTAATAAAATGAAATGAAAAAGTCTAAGAAGTAATCATAGGCATCAATTTACAAATTTTACATGTTTTACGAATTTCTAACTAAAAGTTTGTCTTTCACTGTTCGACAAACCTACTAAAACAATGTCTTCCATTCATTACAATAATGATATTTTATATTGCTTGCTGTTTCAAAGCGGCAATGTGCAGGTTTAGAGGGTTGAGATAAGGCTGATAATTTTGGATTTATATTATGTATACATTTACTACATCTTCAGATAAATCTCTCACTGGATCCTCTCAGACCCTTTCAGTGAATTGTTTATGTTAGGGTTTATCATCAGAATTATCCCTGGGAAAGCAGCAGGTATCAATAGCCATGCCTGGTCGTTAGGTCAAACATTTGTCTTAGTTTGCAAGAAGGGGTTGCTAATTAACCTCCACTGTGGCACTATAAATCACTCAGATAGAGAGGGATTTGTGTTTGACCTATTACAACAATACAAAATACAGATTGATCTAGGGGATGTCAAAATGACATCAAAATACTGAATGAAACAAGAAGTTTCAATGAAAATGTTTCAATGAAAAATGAAAATATCATCTATATACTGAACTATGAAATATTCCTATTTATGCACAGTTGATCACATTTATATTTGTAGAAGCAAATTGTTAATTGATGAACTAAAAATGTTATAAAATAGCAGATAAATTAATAATGTTTTAAATCATTATATGTACTGGTAGATGTGATATTGTAATTATCATTGCCGGGAGAGCAGAATAATTATTCCACCAAAATTTAATGGCATGTTCATAGAGTATTACATGTAATTGTTTTTTCAACAACTGAATAATGTAAGTGGTGATGAGAGATGTAACTTTTGTTATGCTAGTTACCGTTACAGTTCTATGAACAAATATATAAATAAATAAATAAATATTAGAATAAATATGTTTTATTTATAAATAAATAAATAAATGAATAAATTATTTAATTAATTGATGGATTAATTTAGAAAGAAATAAAAGAAACAAAATAGTTCATATAAGTTAATACTTATATAACTGTAACATTATTTGTAAAATTTAAAAAAAAAAAAAAAAAAAAAAAAAAAAAAAAAAAAAGGAAATATATAAAAAAATTCATTTGTTTGTTTCATTATATTCTTTCCTGTATTGAGTGCAATGGAAATATGAACCATAGAAAAATGTACTGCAAAACAGTCTGTATGTAACAGCAATACAGAAATAAAGTACATGACAATGTGTTTATTAATGTGAGTTCTTCACATATAATTATACTGTCTTTCACATTAATTGCAAGAGAGATGTTTGAAAGGTTTTTAATATATGTGATTTCTGGTATTCTATCCTTATTAGATATGTATGATGGAAACCTTTTATACCTCTTTTGTGTAAGTCTCAGATTAAATAATATAATTTAATTAATTTAATATCAATTAATAACGACAGGTTTAGGCTTGGGCCTTTAACCGCAGATCAGGAATTTCAAAACACTGATTGCAAGATATCAGAAATTATGCCTATAATATTTATAATCAAAGGCATAAATGTGTTGCTCGAAAATCATAGTAA
This sequence comes from Ruditapes philippinarum, assembly GCF_026571515.1. Classification (NCBI taxonomy): domain Eukaryota; kingdom Metazoa; phylum Mollusca; class Bivalvia; order Venerida; family Veneridae; genus Ruditapes; species Ruditapes philippinarum. The sequence continues at coordinate 25,700 of NW_026862096.1, read as the reverse complement.
ACTTCTAACAGAATATCAATTATTTATATGCACAAAAAATTTCATTTTTTCATTTGAGAGTCCAGGTACAGCACTTAATATTTTGTATATAAAAGACCAAACAGCATTATCGGAAACCATACAAAATTCCTGTAAGGACTGAAAAGAAATTGCTTATAAGCACACAGAAACCTTATAAAAAAATATCACAACAAACTGTGTCTAGAGACCGGGGTACAGAATGTTATAATAAAATCAGACATTAATACAAAATATGGTGTATATAGCACTAGAATGTTATGATAAAATCAGGCATTAATACAAAATATGGTGTGTTGGGTATAGCACTAGAATGTTATGATAAAATCAGGCATTAATACAAAATATGGTGTGTACAGCACTAGAATGTTATGATAAAATCAGGCATAAATACAAAATATGGTGTCTATAGCACTAGAATGTTATGATAAAATCAGGCATTAATACAAAATATGGTGTGTATAGCACTAGAATGTTATGATAAAATCAGGCATTAATACAAAATATGGTGTGTATAGCACTAGAATGTTATGATAAAATCAGGCATTAATACAAAATATGGTGTGTATAGCACTAGAATGTTATGATAAAATCAGGCATTAATACAAAATATGGTGCGTATAGCACTAGAATGTTATGATAAAATCAGGCATTAATACAAAATATGCTGTGTATAGCACTAGAATGTTATGATAAAATCAGGCATTAATACAAAATATGGTGTGTATAGCACTAGAATGTTATGATAAAATCAGGCATTAATATAAATGTGGTGTGTATAGCACTAGACGCAGCAAAACTTTGCAGTGTTTCTTGAAAACTGCTGAATGGAAAAATTCAGCCACATTTTCAAAGTTTATGATAAAGACAATGACTTGTCAATTGAACAGTACAGACAGCTTTACTTAACAGACAACAAAATTCATAAAAATTGCTTATTTGTCTATCTTTAGAATTAGTATTTGTTCATGTGAATATTGTATCAGTTTAACAACAGCTTGTTAGTTTCAGTTTCTATATTAGTTAGTACAGTATCTTACAAAAAAAAAAAAAAAAAAAAAAAAAAAAAAAAAAATAGTTCAAAGCTTATATTGCTATTTTCAATTATCCTTAAATGGTAAAGAAGCAACTCTAAAATCTCTGTGGGGTCCACAAAAGGGGCTATGTGGTTGATAAAATGGAAAGATTAAACGAGACTTACCTTCGTAGAGGGGAAGTTGAAGTTTGATCAATATTTTATCAACCACAAGCCTCTTTTGGGATCACACACCCACCCAACCCAACCCAAGTTTATATTACATGTCTTTGCTTCTTTGCCATTTTACCATATTTAGATCATATAACCAATATGATCTAAATACACTCTAAAGACTGATGAGTAAGCTCGCTGTCAGCTATGCGATCTCTGTGTGATCCCAAAAGAGGCTTGTGGTTGATAAAATATTGATCAAACTTCAACTTCCCCTCTACGAAGGTAAGTCTCGTTTAATCTTTCCATTAAAGCTTACCTTTGTAGTGCGTGCATATATTTTGTAAATAATGATTACCAATTTATTGACTATTAATATCTAAGCTGTTAGAAGTTTCTTTTTCCTTTCTTTACCTTCACATTGCAGCATTTCTGTAATGAACTTTGAAATTTACGAACAGTCCTCTGCTGTCAACCCTGAATCTATTAGCAGCTTCTGAACAAAATCCACCAATGCTACCAGTGCAGCCAAGATCTACTGGTACATTCATGCCATCTGATCATTATATGGTCTGCACTGTTTGAAATTCTGTCAGTACATGTACTTGTTATGAAATTTTCCCAAAATATAATGAATGGTATTGTCCAGATTGAAGGATGGGCAAGTCCATTTAAAATATTTAGTGTGGTAATAGTTAAATGGGATTTGAACATCCAGATACTGTAACTGAGCAGCCAACAGTGGACTCTTGTCAGCTTACACATCATTACTATATACTAATTGTATACACTAGTCAGTACTTTCTCTTTGAAAATTAGTGGGAAACTTTGACCAAAACAAGTATCTAGTACTGATATGACCAAATTTTACAGATGTTCTACTCACACTATCTCCGGTATGTGTGCTGCCTTACACAGGGACGCCACTTGAAAACTACTTCAACACTGTTCATATTGTAATAACTTTGAGATAACTCTTTCATAACAAACCAGATAGTACCCATTATACAAGTGGTGAAATAATACAAACTCTACTTAAATCCTTACACTACAAAATTTAAGTACCAGTAACAAACTTGTCCTTCTTTGAGTTAGAAACTGACAATTTTTATTTATATTAAGGGGTTTTTAACATCAAAAAGTTACAATCAAGCATCTTATCAAGCTGCATGGATGTGCCAGTTAGCCTGGCTCTGTGCTGATGGTATTGGTCTGTAACTATTGGTAATAGTATTCAAAAAGTTACGTCCAAAAACATGTAGCAAATAGTGAAAATTGATGTAATATTTATAGATAGAAAATTGTACATGGGGATTTCATTCTCTTGTACAGATTTTAACAAAAGGGGGTTTCATGTTCAAAGAAAAGGGATTAGTAATATTTTCTAAGTATAGATATTATATATAAGGACCTTTTATACCTAAGTATTTATTCTCAGAAAATCATAATGTTACATTTTAATCCCCTTGATAAATGGTAGGGGATTTTGTTTTGTTTTTTCAAGTAAAATATCTTCTTCATAAAATTTAAAATTATTTCTAAGTAAGTAACTCACAGAATAAAATTCTCTTTTTATGTACAACAACTGGTTTTAATCTTTGACAAATATTTGTTAATTGCTTACCCTTATTGTAATATTTGTGCATATATCAAATATCTTGCATTTTCCAAGAACATTCCAGACTGTGAATACATTTAGTGTACTTAATGGTTATTTACCATAAAACCAGAAAATGTACATTTAATGTTAACCAATAATGACAGAATAATAAATAGGTTGCAGAAACTATTCATTCAAAGAATATGTAAATGCAGTCTACAGAGAATATCTAAGAATATTATACAAGATCCTTAATGGAACACTTTAATCACTTTGCTCAAAGAAATAAATTTAGTATGAATAATATTTCAAGCAAACTTGGACTATCTGGTAAAAAGCTAAAATTTTCCATTTACAGATTCTGATGTCCGACAAAAAGTACATTTCAAGGCTAATCAAGTACTGATAACTTGTTATTTTTAATTTAACCATATACAGTCAACCACCATGCTTATAAAAACATTCTAAGGAAAAAGGAAAACATGGCCTTTGTTTACAAGTGATGCATAAGAAGGTGCAATTTGAACCAATGATGACAGAGGTGCATGGAAAATGGCAACTTACGCCATTGTTGACATGAAACGGATGGAATAACACAACTTGCTCCTTACAGCAAGAAATAGTGTAAATAACTTGAGCCACTGATGACCAGATATGCTTGAAATAGGGCAATTTGCATGATTGTCAACATTGTGATGCATCAAAAATCGCAATTTACACCACTGCCAACATCTGATGTATGGAATATGGCAACATGCACCATTGCTGGTAAGTGGTGTACGGAATATGGCAACTTAGTGTGTATGGACTGTAGTAATTTGTTCCATTTATAAAAACCTTTAAGGAGCAATTGGTATCAATCAAAAACATAATATTACAGGTTATCAATATGAGAGGTCTTCACACTTAAGATGGTCTGAAACAAAGGTTTGACTTGTTTTCTTTTCTTTACTTCTTTTTTTTCAATAACGAATTATGTACCATGTACAATGAAACTTGGTAAAATCAGTTTAATAACAAATATGGTACATAAAGCGGTCAGTAAGCCTTGATCTACTAGCCCACTTTCACATGGGTTGGTGTTATAACCAATTTTATCCAATTTCCATATAAATCTATTAGTCTCAGGTGTGATCATTATGAAAATACAGATAGGATTATGTTGTAATAATTTCACAGATATCTAAGATTACCGTAATAAATATCATGTAACTGACCGTTAACTCTTAAGGACAGTCCATATTGCTTGACCAATATTGTAAATGACCAATATTGTAAATGACCAATTTCCTTTACAGGACAATTTTAATAGTCAAACAATGTAATACATTTACACAAGTTTTTGGCCCAATAAATAAAGTACACACAAATATATAGACTTTTTTGACCTCACCAGCCAAATAAGCCAGTATACATGGCATACATGACTGTATAAGAAGTGGTCAAACTTAAATTTGTTTTTAACTTTCATCACTTAAATCACCTAATCCCTTTATATCCCTCAGAAATCATTACAAGCTTCAAAGAAATAATTTTAATTTTTCATTACACCAGAAAAGGAAAAAAATAGTTCTAGGGAAAAAAAAAACTTTACCACATTACAATCATCATTCTGGAAATGAGAAACTGACTGCATTAATTGAATTGTACATTATAAAATAATTTTATTCAAGTTTGACATGCACTTTTGATCATGACCTGACTCTTTCTGCCATGCTGTATAATTGATTGGCTGACATGACGAAATTCTTCTCTAAAATATAACAAGACATATACATGTAATCTACATAAGTTTTGAGCATGTCTTCTGCAGCTTGTTATCTTGTATACGGTACTCACCTTAACTTGAGAAGACAGCGCATTCTCTCCCAGCATACAGTCATAGATGTGATCAAACAAGAACTCTCTGATGCGTGAGCGCGAGTCCCCAAACTCTGGAATACCCAATACCTGAAACACTCATAGTAATTATTGTTTATTTACAAAATGTCAAGATTTCAATTTTACATAATGATTTCTTATGCTTTTTGGGCATATTATCAAATTAACTCTTGAATGCTTAAATATAGGACATTACTTAAAATCTAAATCGTATTCTAAATTGTCAAATTGAATTTGTGTAATTTGGTTTAAGAATAATATTCACACAGTTACTGATACTTAAGACCTTTGACTCATGCTTTCCTAATGAATGAAGATGGCACTGGTTTCTTGCAGGAATGTCATGGATAAAACCACCAACTTATCATAGACCATACAGATGACTAATAATATATCAGGGGGATGGGGGAAAGGACCTGAAGCTGGCATAAATGAAGCCCAATTATGGAACAAGATGTTGACTATTTTAGGCAAACTTGTTGTAAAAGAATTTTCAATCTAATAGATTATAGACACACACATTTTGAAAACCAAATCTTATTGATTTCTGAACAAAATATCCCATGTACCAGCTAATCTAACAATTTTATTATACCTTACCTGCTTTAAACACAAACAAACAATAATAATTTAAAATGAAACATCAATACAAACATGGCATGTTTACCAAAACTAAAGTATTCAATAGGTAAATAAATTTTGTGCAAATTCATTTTAACACTGGTGAAAATAACTGAAGATAACTTCATTTATAAAGCAGGGGGTTTAAAATTTCAATTTTTTTGTTAGCCCTTTTTTAAAGTAATTTTTTTAAAAACAGTTTTTTGGCTTTATGTCCCATTTTTTCGTTACCAAAAATATTTTGAAGAAAAAAAAATCATTTTAAAGGGGTTTAAAAGGGGTTTGGGGGGTTCCAAAAATTTTCAACAGTTTTAAAATACAAATTTAATTGGATCTGGGTTAAATTTAAAAAATTTTTAAAAATATATTTATATTACAAAAGAAGGATAAAAGTATTGAAAAATTTTTTTCGGGAATTATTTTGTTTTTAAAGGGGAATTTTAAAATTTACGCAAATTTAATGTTCCTGCTATGGGGGAAATATTCAGACCTTTGAATCGCCACATAAAATATGCATGTTTTTTTTTTTTGACATAATACAACAATTTAATTTCGCAATTTGCATCTTAAACAAGCTTCATTAAAATTCTAATATTGATAAATAAAATTCTGCCACTTTGGGTCAAAGATGTTTACATACATTACATAACTGATATCTGTAAAGAAAAAAGTTTGCAACATTTTTTTTGTCTTATCAGCAACTATTATAGAACTTTATGTTCCCGGTCATGCCAAAATTATATAAAAATGTAAATCAAAAAAATCAAGTAACCAGAGTGTTTTACTGTAATAAATTGAAAATGACTTAACATTCATTTTGCTTAAAATTAAGGGTTGATCGCAAAACTGTTGTAAGTCCTTTATTTCATAGAAATTACTGCAGTTTTGCGGTCAACCCTCGATTAATGTTTTAGCTGAGATGTGATGGAAGCTTGAATCTTATATGAACCATGTTAGAGTCCATTTCCTGGAACTAACCCGAGTACTGGTTTTATATCTTTCAAGATAAAATGGTTGTGACCAGAGCTTATCGCTTAAATCTGATGACCCCTTGGTTGAGAGATGGAGACCTTAACCAGAAAGCCAATGCCCCTGATACTGGCAGGTCCAGCTACACAAAATATCCAGGTTAGCATAACTAAATATAGGTAGCAAAATACTGCAATTATTGGGACTTGCGCTCAAATTTACAAGTTAATAACAAAGGAATTGATGTGAGTCATATCTGGTCATTGTTAGATTTAGGGTAGGGCTGTTAGTTATTTTGTGACTTTTAGACTGGCATTATTCCAGATTATTCACCACAAAAGAAAAGGCTATTCAACTTTAAAATATTAAATTTCCAATGAATGAACTTTTGCCAAACTATAAATGTAAATGCCTACTAAAATACAAATAAATATCTTTTTAACTTCTATGTTTTGGATGCAAATATTTTGGAGAATCGTGATCTAATCCTAAAACTATGCCATTGATTTAGAATCTTAAATTTTATATCCAAACACCTGACTGACTAATAAATTCCTAAAATGTATGACATTTGTTTGTTTTTTATTTTAATGCAAGTTGTTTATTTCTTTGGTTGGTTTTTACACACCTTTTAACATGTTTTTGTCACATCTTGGCAGACGGCTAACCTAACTGTCAGCTATGCTGGGTAACTATCCAGGAATTATTTGCACCAATTGCTCCACAAGTGACAGACTTAACTAATCACACAAATATTCCAAGTCAGTATTGAGGGACAAATGACCCCAAGAGCAATTTCCAAGCTCTCCAAAAAATCTTACCCAAAGTGACCCAAGGATTACAAATCCAATGTTATCCCTATTTAGCTACTTAATTGGGCAGACATTACAATGTACTTTAATTTTGTACAAGAACATAACCAATTTAAAGTATTTTTTCCAAAAGTAATTGCACATTTCTCTAAGTTCTCTATAATAGTTCCTCTGAATAAGGGGTAGCAGAGACCATTAATGCCATCATATCTTCACCATCATCAAGCAGAAGCTAGGGATTCATTGGTTTAAGTAAACAGTAAACATCAAAGCTATCACTTTTGAGGTAGATAAAAGATATACTGAAACTGTAAACTTTACCCAAAATGATTTTTTTCACTGTTTACAATAATTATGTGAGTAAATCTTAAACACTGACTAGAACAGTATGTATGTAATTTGTCAAACTCTGCAATTGAAGGGGAACTCTTGGAAAACTGCCATTTTTATAATGACAAGAGAAGCCTTAAATGAGCCCAATAATGAATATACATTATAATTTCATTAACAATACTATTTTGACAGGCTGATTTTTTTGGTACACACTATTCCATACCAGAGCTGTTGATCATGGCTTAACATTGACAGCCACAACTGTTGGTATATGCCTGGCTTATACTGCAGTAACAGATGCTATAGAGAATTCATAGCACTTAGGCACAACAGACTATGTTTTATTCCTGGTGATCGGAACCAGGTGTTCTAACACAATAAAGTCAAGAAAATTCTTTTATATCTTGTTACTTATTTTGTCATAAAATTCATTTACCTCCCTTTAATTATTACATGAAAACTAAAGAATGTTTCTGCTTTCAATTTAGATCAGCATTTACATAATTATATGTTTTATGTGAGAATAAAAATGAATTAAACAAAAAAATAAACTAATTATACCATACTCTACATTGAACATGCCGAATTTTGTATAATGAACCTTAAAACCAGCATTTGACTTGGAACAATTAGTCTTATTAGTGGGGTTGGGGTGAGGGACTGCAGGGGGCAAGTAAAAAAAAATTATTGTCAAAATGATGTTTTTTACTTTTTTTGTTATTTTCTATTGTATTATATAAACTAGAAAAACCATCAGTGTTATTTTTTTTTTTTGCAAAATTGTTCTAATAACTTTGGATTTATAATTAACTGCTATTACAGTCTTGGTAACTCAGATTTCTTTTTCTTCTTTTTATATTTGACCACACTTATGTTAAAAAAGGTGGAGATATCATAAAGGAGGTACGTTTATCATAAAATCTCTGTTAGTTAGAACCATTATATAGTTTAACAATAATTGTGACACTTAAAAATTTCTATTTATGCAAAACAAAAAAATGAGATGCAAATAATTATACAAAAAAAAAATATTCTGAATTAAACATTTTTTATCTGTTGTTTACAAGTTAAAAAGCTTGCGATCATTGCCTATAATATAACCATCTTAAATGAAAGGTCACAATAAAAAAACATATTATGTGACAAATAAAAATGTCAACAGTTTTATCATATCATGTTAATGACAAGAAACAACTTGTTTAACACACTAAGATACCAATACTTTATTGGTGTTTTCTTTTATAAATTTGCAATATATGTCAAGAATATATGTAAATAAAAAAAATTAAGCATAATTTAACAAAAAATGTTTTAGGTAACCGTATTTCTTTATTTAATCGAACTAAATTTATACTGCATTGAGATTTCACATATCAAAATGCCTTTGACTAAACATATCAAAATGCCTTAATTCAGGTATCAAATTGCATTATGATATCAAAATGTCTTAATTCAAATATCAAAATGTCTTTATATATCAAAATTTATGCCTTTATATATCAAAATGCCTTTACATATCAAAATGCCTTAATATACCAAAATGCCTTAACATTTCAAAATGCCTTTATATATCAAAATGCCTTAACATACCAAAGTGATTTAACATACCAAAATGCCTTTATATATCAAAATGCCTTTACATATCAAAATCCCTTACATATATCAAAATGCCTTTACATAATTTATCAAAATGACTAATCTCACATCAACAAAAAGTTCATACAAAGACAAGATCGAAAGCGGGGAATGATTACAAGATTTAGCAGCCAAGGTAGAATGTTTAAACCAATTTCAGGATATCAGTATTGGTATCAATGGTCAGATTATCTAAAGCCCTAACTCCACCAAGGTCTCAAATATTTCATTTTTAACCTTTGACCAGTACGATCTTCAAAACTTAAAAAGACGGACCTTTAAATTTTTCTCGCTTTTCAAACATCAATACCTTAAATACATGCCTGCTCAGTCAAAATAAATTTCTTTATCTTCTAGCACAAACATTTTTCATGATAAACTGTTTTTATGATAGCTTATAAGAGTTATTACTAAAAGTTCACCCCACACCAATATTCAATCCTATCTGAGGCATTTATCTTTAGCCCAACATTAAATATTTACTCATATTTTCCACAGGTTTTAAAATCATATTTTCATGAAAACAGACTAAGTATAAAATTTCAGTGAAAACAAAAATTTCATAACACCAGAGTAAAGGGCATTTAAGTTATTTAAAAATATTTTAAAAAGAAAATTTTCGCCAGTGTAAATGGTATTCTGTTATTATATATCTAAACTTTTAGTTTTTAAGCTTGAAATGAATACTTCAAAATCAGTGTAAAAAGGATATTTACATTTTGAAAGAAAAATTCTCACATTTTTTATTTACTGTTACATGATTCACTTTGATTTGAACAACACAATTTTGTTTACAATTATGATTAAATTTAGTTCATATTAAAAGTTAATGCAAAATTCAGTTAAAATTACTTAAATGCAATTAGTTTTATTACGTTTTTTTTGCTGTTTGTTTTAAATCATAATATCATGGTTAATGTCATACAGTGGCTTTGGAAAGCAGAAATTGGTATAGTTCCCAACTGTCTATTGATCCTTTGCAATTTATTACTTCATCTGAAATAATTCAAATTTCTCAGGCTGTATTCGACGTGTGAGCCCCTACTGTCACAGAGGCCATGAGCATCAATTACCACAGAAGCCTCCAGCCTCATTTAGCACAGAGGCCTCTGAAGTTTTATAAGTATGATAATTTTGTCTTTAAATGGTGATGTTCAACATTTAACAATTAAAACCTCAATAGATGTTACCTGGAACTCAGCAAATGTGGGTTTGTCCAATCTTATCCCAGGGTTCAAAAAAAACTTTTACTTTTATATCACAGATTTATAGTGCACTTAAGTGATCTTTCACAATAATGCAGTTATTGTCGATAAATTTTCCAAGTTAGTATGTACCTTGGGATTCGATGGGAAAACCCACATTTGCCGAGTATCTTTAGAAGCTCGTGCTCCATACCTGTAGTTTTAAAAATCCATTACTGACCAAAACAATAACTGGATCTTTCACATATACCAGTACTTACCTTGTCATTTTCAATTCTCACAGAGTTTTTGTTTACTCTCACAATTTCTTTTGAGCCTTGGTCCTTTTCTCTGAAAATAGTTCATATTACTTTAAATTTAGTACAAACTACAAAATGTAAATCTTTATGCATTTGTTAAAAAAAATTGAAAACGTTGTACCGATGCAAGATTTTCAAATCAAAATCTCATTTAAAATTGAATCTATGGATCATACTTTTGCTTTAAATTAAAAAACATGCAGCCCATCTCATGCAAGAATATTATGTATACATAATATATTTTCAAACTATTGAAACTACATAATGCTGGACTCTTTAATACTTCAGACTGTATTGGTTTTTTGAAATTGTTGTATAATAATGCACAATACTTTTATTGTTTTTCTGTTATTCTTGTTGTTCTTGTTGTTTTGCTATTAAAATTTAATATCATTTTTGAGGACCTTTATATATGCAGTCACTTATAAGACAATTTCCGATGACGACCACTTAATTCCTGGGTGTATAGTTAGTGAACCAGTCATTTTGTACTAGTGTTGATTGTGGAAGTTATTTTTTACATACAATATTAATATGTATATCATTTTCATCTTAATTATAACATACAATAAGTAATAGATCTGCATAATTATATTATAGATATCCAAAAAGAAGCTCATCCTAAGAATATATAATATCATGCAGCTCCTTTTAAATGTTACTATCAATCAACTTGTCACTGTAGATAATTGATGTCATGCATTATGTCATTTATCATATATATGTCAAAATTTTTTTGCATTTTACCTTCTTTTCCCTAATATTGTAAAATTCTTTACTGCATTACTCGGGATTTAAATATGGGGAATATTGCATACTTGTGTGCTTCTTCCCTTTTTTCCTTCAATTTTAAACAAAAGGTAAAAGAAAAGAAAACTCCCTTTATTTTTAAAAGGTAAATAAAAATTAAAAAACCCATAAAAAATTAAAAAAAAATAAATTTTTTCGATTTAAACTTATTTATTATTAATAAATTCACATAAAGTCTGGCAGTTGTATTTAAATGAGAATTTGGGAAAGCTGTCATATTCTACATAAACTAACTATGAATATAACTTTGAAATGCATATGACTATGATAGAATTTTTATGTATTTGTTGCAAAATCATATTTTAAAACAGATGCTTACAAATTATTGAATATAAAGCTAAATTAAAAATATAATTCAAAACTGATGAGAAATGGCTTTAAAAGATAATTATCACTGATTACAACCATCACTAATGATTCAATCTCCTGCTATTTTATATGAGGATAAACCACCGGAAGAAGCCACTTGCATAGAATGAAAGGAGTAATCACATGTGAAGCAGAAGAAAGGGTATGAGTTTAAATGGCCCAAAGATGTTATATTGTCCGAAAGATGGTGCAATAAATGCAACTTACTTTTCGTTCAGGGGACGCACCCTCAAGGCTACACGAATATTTGACATTTCTATCCAATTTCATACATTTTCAATCATAAAATCCCAACGAATATACGCGAAATACTTTCCACATACAAACATGTATACTATATCCTTCAATACACTACACTAAACTGTCAAAAGCGTACGCTACGCTTCGATGGGCGATTCCATTTTTGATAAAGGTATTTTAAAACCCGCGTTGTTTTGTGTAACGTAAATCAAAGCTTGTAAAGAACAGTGTATTTGTTTTATTTTGTCCTTTGATCCTAACTTATCGGTGCTCTATATCGGATACAATTCAATTTTAAAATTTCTAGAAAGATTTTATCGGCTCGCCGCTGAAAAAGAAACGTAACCCACCGATCGATTAATGTATCCGTCGACCTGATGCAGGACAACTTTTGGCGGGAAATTTGCACGTTTAACACATGCTGGCGAAATTTATATATATTCCTTAATTGTTTACATTTAGATTCAGACTGATTTAATTAATAAATAATCAATTTAAGCTCTTTAAAAATATATATATGACTGGTGAAAGAATTACGCATGACTGTGAAATGTTGTAAACAAAATAATCGTGAACATTAGGCAACAGTACAGTGATTTATTTGTTTTTAATTGGCATTAATTTGAAATTGATTTGATGTATTATATTTATGTATAAAAGATTAACCATGCCTTCATGTAGAATGCTTTCTTTTCCTACTTATTTGATCTAGCTAAGGCAAGCCTACCACTGTACAAGACCCGAACAGATTAAAGTAAAATCATGTTAGATAACATATCTATGAAGATGTTTCAATTAAAAATATTTTCGTATCCTTAATTTCAAATCTTTAATATTTTCACCAAATTTTAGAATTTAAACATGGAAAATCTGGGACCATTTTTTTGTCCTAGGGAAAATAAATAAATTCTTTGTTTTTCTGTTCTTTAAAACCTGGTACTAAATATTACCACCTGTAACAGATATTTTTTCTTTATTAAGGTGCGACATTTTCAAAATATCATAAAATTAACGCTACACGGTAAAACTAATTAAAATTTAACAAACTTCTGAATTTTTTAAGGACAGTACCTCAAGGTAGTTTTGAAATAAGGGACTCTAAACAGGAAAGTGGTAAAAAAGTGTTTAAAAAATTAATGGTGGGATAGGGTAACAGTTTTACACATATTTCAACCATTTTGAGAAGAATTATTTTATTTCAGTCGTTTGTTAATGTCTGAATATTATTATTTGTTTCTTAACAATTATCAATATGAAAAAAATGATGATATTTTAGATTATTTAAAGTTCCCTTATTTCTTTAAAAGAGCACTTCTAATGTCAATATGAAAAAATGATGATATTTTAGATTATTTAAAGTTCCCTTATTTCTTTAAAAGAGCACTTCTAATGGCCAAGCTTTTATTCAGACACGTATCCATGACTCGTAAACTGTACGATAAATTTTGTTTAAATTTTGCATGCAATATAGCATTTTTTTTTCAGTTCCATAAAGTGCCAATTAAGCAAATATTTTAGGTGAACCTTTATACAAACAATGATAATTTTTAAGAAAACTGATCGTCAACAGAGTTTCTTTATTATTATTTATTATTTATTTCAGGCAGTCGAGTACAAAATAAGTCAAGGGAGACAACGCTGTATTACTGATTCAAAAATTTCAACAGTTATTACCTCGCTTTGCACGCTTTTTTTCGCTCTGCAAAAATGACAACATTACTTGTGCAATATACAGGTGGAAGCTAGTTACTGAATACTTGTCAATTTTTAGTAAGTTCGACTGTAATTTGACTAATAATTATGACGAATGCATACTTTGAGTATCATCAGTGTTTGTTTCCAAAGAGGCAATGAGGCAGGTCAATAATGTCTTCTGTTTAAGTTTGAGAGAATCTCATGTAGATCGGTAACTGTAGGAAATCTGTAGCTGACAGAATTGTTGATATGCATAGATGTTTTGTGGTACTAAATTGAAGTGAATATGTAAATGTTAGTTGAATTTTTTTAATGAAAAGTAATTACAGTTCCACAGTTCACAAAATTTTGTGATCCAATTCGATCTGTATGGCTGAAAAATAGTGCTAAAACATTTAAACGGGGGTCCATAAGGATCTCAAAATTGAGCATCGGAGAAAACATGTGATTTTTGGAGATCAAGTTTCCACTTATTCACATGAAATTCAAAGCTTTTTCAAGAAATTCGAATCGTCATTCTACCTTCATGTCACCCATTTTTTAACTGGACTTTCGCAATGGTAAGTAATTAATGTGTTTAATAATAAAAGATCACTTCAACGATAGGTTAACTGCCCGAATGAAAGCACTAGAAAAACAGAATACTTAAACATGGCGAATCTTAGCGATACTTTAATAATTTCTCTCCCGTCGGTACGTGTACGTCGTTAAGAAGGCACAGGGCGTCGGCAGACAATTAAAGAACAAATGCAGTGTGGTGCCGTTATATGTCGCAACGCCGCTAAATGTCGCACTTACCGCTAAATGTTGCACCAATACCGCTAAATGTCGCAACTGCCGCTAAATGTCGCAAAATCATTTGCCGTTAAATGTCGCAATGTTAACGTTAAATGTCGCACGAATTTCCGCTACCGTTAAATGTCGCAACACTACCGTTAAATGTCGCAAGATATAAATTCATGTTAAAATCATGATTAAAAGTAGTAGTATTTTAATTTAAAACGCTTTCATAGTTTTTTTTACTGTAAATTGCCATTTAACAAAAAGTATCTTTTGTTTTAATTGTTTTCTTTTATGAACCTAAATATCGAGGATTTGAGCTGCTATAATAATATAATATTGACGCTAGAAAGCGTACTCTAGAAAGATATAATTGAAATTCAAGTCTCGATAAATAAGTATTTTTCTTTTGTCTCTTTTTTTCATTTATAACCCTGATTGACAACATCTTAAAAGTATTATGATATTGTCGCGAGTGTCCCGGTTTGCCACGGTTTAGTCAACCATGATCAACCGTGGTTAACCGGCGTTGGGTCGTTGAAATTCCGTGAGGTAAAGGGACAAACCATGGTGAACCGGAACAAACTGAGATATCACCACGGTTGTCTTCAAATGTTTAGTACAACCAGGGCTCACCGGCACTCACCGAGGGGAAGGCCAAATCCGTGTTCTATCGGCTTGGAACAGGGAATTGCCGGGAAACCAAGGTATCTATACTGCATCCATACCGTGACAAATCGTAGTAAACCGGGATGAGTGTCAGTCAATGTCCAAATGGCAAAGTCCCGGTGATGACACGATGTTGCCACGGTAAAACAGGCAGAGCTACAGTAGAGCCAGGGTACATTGAGGTCACTGGCAACAACGCTCCGGTTGGAGCCGGTAATGTCCCGGATATTGCAGACAAGTACGGTTATACAACGATGATAGACGGTGGTGTAACGACCTCATGCCGATAAAAGAACCGGAATATATAAACTTAAAGTGCTACTTTGGATAATTTTGTTTAGAGAAGGAACACGAGCATAGACAATTTGTTAAATGAGAGAAGGAAAAATTCTTCAGCTGGTGCATTTTCAGCTTCAGGTACCTCAACCTCTGAAGGTGTTGTAGACACAGTTTTTTTTCTAACTTCCATCCCCTTTCCTTCGGATGGCATCTCTGCTGTCTACCAAATGACTGATGTCAACGTGGTCAGTCAGTTTTACTCTCATAAACTGCATACCCAGGGCGTCACCGGCACAGAACCGGCATCACCAATAGCATTACCGTGGCAAAAACGGCGATGGTCGGGATGGACCGTGATGAAACCGTGTCTAGTCGGGTTTCCACCGGAATCAAGCGGGAATACACCGATTTAGCATCGGCGCTTATCGTATATATCCGGTGCTATATCGGGTTCTGAACCGGGAATACACCTTGTGTGTAAACGCAATTTGATTTCTCAGAAAAACACCACGGAACACCTCGGTTCACCAGCTTAGACACAGTAGCGATACCGTGGCCAGTACCGGGACAGTGTTAATTTGGGCTTTATCAAACGGAACCTGCAACATTTTCAATTTTGCCGTTTTGGACTTTCTTTAGGGGTTGTTTTTTTTCCTCTATTTTATCAATGACTGATGTTCCTCAACACACATCTGAACAAGTTAGGTATTCAAGGAAAATATAGCCCAGCAAACACCCGACGTTGACCCAACGTTGGATCAACGTTGAATTTTGGTCGCGACGTCGGTGACCTTCATACAACGTCAAATCGACGTTGAATCCCCGACGTCTAACAGACGTTTCATTTTGACGTCGATTCGACGTCGGGTTTTGGTCGGTAATCTGACAATTGGTGAATTTAATTTATGAAACCAAAATATACATAAATGAAAGCATAAACAGCGAGAATTTAAAGTTTAAGTTTAGAAAGGGAACATTATATATTTATTTTCTCCATCAAAACAACAGTATCACGTGGGTGGCTAACGTACGATATTCGATAGGTGGCGCTCTGTAAACGGATAGTCGCAGATCAGTATGAAATATATTTGCTCTATTTTCGTTTAAATAATATATTATCTCCTCGAATTAGTCTAAGAAGTGTTTATATAATTTACAATGAAGTTGTTATCATTTTTGAAGGCTTCATTTTATATAGGTAAATAATTTAGTAATTCGAATTTGCGACTTATCGGATTTGAAATTCAATTGTATTGGCGGACAAAAAAACGACGGGTTGACAGTTGTATATTTCAAACAAAGGAAAAAGGTATGCAAACATTATATATTGTTTTTCAATGCTAATTTACCGCATTTTTGCATGGATTCGATGGTTATTTGATCATTGAAATGTTTGACTGGTAAAACTTAATGTCACGTGATTTCGCGAGATAAATATTTTTGTTTCCACGTAAAAACACTTTATCATTTGCTATAGAACAGTCTGTATAATCGGATCATTTTTCCCACACCATATCGCCATGCCAAATAAATGCACAATCAATGGTAGGAAATATCCTAGCAATTGAAATCAATAAAAAGTTAAATGCAGTATGTAAGACTCTTATTATTCAAATGCTGGTAAATAAAATTTCCACTTATTTCTTATCAACATGAATTTCCCTTATATGAGGTACCAGTCATTTACACATGTATCAGATGCAGTTTGATTTTGATATCTGTGTAGTTGTTAAACTACTCGTTGTTAATTGAAGTACTTTACCCATACTGTTAGCATACCATGTGTTTCTTATATTATGATAATGATTCATGGCATTTGATACATGTAAATGATACGACTTTGGTAAGGTATATCTGAAAGCACATTGTATTTGACTAGCTCTCTTTTTATTAATGTAATCAAACAACATATTATCAATCAGAAAGTTATAAATCAATAAAAGTAATAGTTTGTTAATTAGCCTGCTTATCAACAAGTTGTATGCTCGTATCATAAAACGTTTTTACACTAAGCCAGTCTGTCCTATATACACTTAGCAGACCAGATCATGCTGGGCAGAGATGATATCTATAAAAATGACAGTAACATGTGAATTTCTTTGATGTTGTATGAGCATTTGTACAAAGTACATTGAATATATAAAAAATAACAATATCAATTTTTGCGAGAGTAGAATTAATTTGGTATTTGTTATATCAGTTTTTCATGCGCTTATATGAGTTAACTAAGATTAATAGTAATTGGATTTTGCCTATTGTATAAGACAAACATCCTTCCACCACATGGTTAAATTCTAAAACGATTATATTTCGTCTTTCAGATTTTGAAAATTATGATAATTCAACATTTGTCAAAAGATGAAAATATTTAGAGGGAAAAAAATGAAAACGATTTTGTGACAGGTATATTTCAAAATATTATAGAAAATACAGTGATCTTATTACCCTTGATTTTATAATGAAATTCACGAAGCCATTTTTATCAAAATTAATAGATATATACAGTAGGTACACGAAACTACATGGTTTAAACTAAATTAAAAATAATAAGTATCTTTTTAAGTAGTTGGAGAGTTTTGTTAGAATTTCGTTTAATCATAATATGTAAAAGTGATTTATTTCTTGCACTTGTAACTGATTATTTTATTTTTTTTTAATTTCAGAAAGTGTGATGAGATCTCAGGTTGGAGACGGTAATGATACGCTTAAAGTATGCCCCAGATCGACATAGTGTAGGAGGACGAAAGAAGCTAGAATACTTATGAAGATACATGAACATTGCTTTTTATAGTTATAACAAAATATTCAGAATATTGTTCCATTTAACATTCAGATCTAGATTCAGTTATAAAATACAAAGACAAATATACAATCAGTGAGTTGGATAGATGATTGAAAAATCCCAAACTCAGAGTGATCAGTTCAGTGGTGATATAAGAAAAAACACATGCATGGATGTTTGCTATATAAAATGTCAGTGTTAATATTCAAGAAGGATTTTGTTCATCTTATTTCTAAAACATGTTTAATTAATACATGAAGCGTTATTAAAGTACATACCGTCAAGTTTAATAGTTTCAAAAAATATTATGTAAATCTTGCATTTGTTATAGTACCACATTTTTTGTTTTGTACTTGTGATTCCGAGTATAAAATAAATTGCTAAAATCATAAGAATGCTTATTTATTAACCCTATTAAAGAGCTTTAAAATGAAAAAAAATCATATTACAAAAGTTTTGAATGAGGTTAAATCATGGTCAGAAAATTTAGTCAGATAAGGTTGGCATATGGTCAGATAATGGTCAGAAAAAGGTTGGATTATGGTCAGAAAAAGGTTGGATTATGTCCAAATAATGATCAGAAAAGGTTGGATTATGGTCAGATAATGGTCAGAAAAGGTTGGATTATGGTCAGAAAAGGTTGGATAAAGGTCATTTTATGACGTTGTATAGACGTCGGTTTTTGACGTCTAAAAAACTTTCAAATCCAACCTTCTGCCAACGTTTACCCAACGTCAGGGTCTAACGTCAGTACAACGTTGGTACAACGTCTTTTGTTTGCTGGGAGCACTCAAACCCACTGACCCGGGGCCCAAAGACCAAACAATTTTCATACAGTAAACCAGTGACATAGCAATTAAGCTGATGCTTATGAAAGATTATACTTGAATGTCGAATATGATATCATTTAATTGTGGTTACTTTGTTTCGCTAATATGTTTGTTAATACAACCGCAGCCAATGCATTTAAATTTAATAGACTACAATGTACAGGTAATTAATTTCAACTTGATAAAAGTTCAAATCTTATGTTTACTTGTAGCGTATCGTTAGTTAGGAATGTGAGTAACCAGAAGCTTTCGTTAAAATCACGCTAACGAAAGCGTTAGCGATCGCGTAACGAACACGTTAGTTATTTTTACGATTGTTTTTGTTGCATAACCAGAAAGCATCGTTACCATATCGCTAATCAGTCGTTAGTAAAATTCATTAACGGAATCGTTGTGTAATCGTTAAGGGTATACACAGCATTTTGGCACCACCTGTTATTAGCATTTCCTGCATAGATGACATTGCACGTACAAATAATTGTTTATAAATTGTTTAAAAATGTTTGTACAAATGTACAACCATATATCTGTGAACGCACAACTGCTTTAAAGAAACAGTTGACACTCTTTATAAATCTTTTTGTTTGTTTGTATGTTTGTTTGTTTGTATGTATGTATATAGTACAGAATAGAACAGAACAGAACAGAACATTTTTTTATTTTGATATGTACATAGTACATCATTATACTAAGTGTGATAATACATTCAATTTGATAGAAATGCATAAACAATACAATTTAAATACAAATTTTCAATGAATTAAAATAAACTTTGAAGACAATGTCACGTTACATTTTAATGACGTCATTTATAGTACGAGCACGGGCAATTATACTTTAACGTTATTTCAAATAAAAGAAAATTGATCTTATAATGTTGATGATAATCTGTTTTAAACGTACTTAAATATACATGTTTATATCACAGATATATCATCAGAAAATATCTGCAATATACATAAAAATGTTTAATGTAATTTGAATGTTCTTTAAGATGTATAAATTAATTAAATTTATCAATACAATACAAAACAATACAATACAACACAATACAATAAAGTTTAACATTATACAACGTTCTAGCAAAATATATAGACAGGAAACAACGGAACATTTTGGATTTGCAACAAAATACAAAAGGAGAGAGTAGATATAAGTTCATTGCCTCATCTTTAAGATGCAGAATATTTCGGTCTTGACAGGTTATATGTGCAGTCCTACGCATAAACCCTTCCAGCCTGCTGAATCTCAGTAAGGGCTTATCAGCTAGTAAATCACTATTAACTGTATATCTCCCATTAACACGTCCACCGAGTTGAGAGTCTTGTCATCATTAATTGGTCCTCTGTATTCTTATCTAATGGCCCTAACGTTGAAGGATCAAATTTCTTTAGATGTAGTTTTTCACAAGATACACTCACTTTTTTATCCATGTTTTTTTCTGAATTGGTCTGCGGCCCAATTGAATTGTGAAATTTAGCAATTATTTGTAAATATACTTTACATCACAAGATAACTGTTAGCTATTAAATGAATTTTATGTTGTTACATATCTTTATAAGTAATAATCATCTTATTAATAAAATTTAATAAAGTTCCATAGTTAAGTGTCACTGTTACTCACGTTACTGAATACAACCACCAACCCCCACTCCCCCCCCCCCCTCCCCCTCCAAAAAAAAAACAACAAAAAACAAAAACACTTGTTTACAGATATATGTTTTACCGTAAAGTCTTAATTAAATGACCAGGTAAGTGATATTTTCATTATTAGCTAGACTATATTAAGTATATTGAGAGCTGTCCTACTCACCTCGGTTTCTAAGTCGGCGTCAGCATCCATACTTTAAATGAATGTTTATATGCAGTAACTATTTTATCTGTATTTTTTTATTTCTTAAGGTATCATTTTCAAACATAATATTATATTCCTTATCATCATCCACATCATGTGATAAGGTGCAAAATCTTAAACTAGTATTTCCAGAATTATATTCCCTTGAACCTATAATTTTGCTGAAAATAATATTTTTTACTCTAACGTCTTTATTTCAAATTAAGGACTTCAAACATGTGTTTCTCATCATCAACTACATCATATGTGACAATGTTTATAACTCTAGCACCAATTTTTCCAGAATTATCATATGAACATACATTTTTTTCCTCAAAAATTATTCTTTTTTTTTATTTTACTTACTTCTTTATTTCTTAAGGTATCTACCTCTAACTTCAAATATATGTTCCTTATCATGTGAGACAAGATTCATAACTCTAGCATGAATATTTCCAGAATTATTTCCCCTTGAACTTGATTTTGTTTACACTGATATTTTTTGCTCTAACTTCTCTATTTATGAAAGAATTTACTTCTAACTTTAAACAATAACATGACAAGCTTCATAACTCTAGCATCAGTATCTTCAGAATCATCCCTTGATACTCAGAATTTTCCTTATTTAATTCAGATTTCAAAAAATTCTATATACCGATACAGACATATATCTGTATCTTATCATAACTGATTTTTGTCACAGTTTGTTTTTCCTTTCCTGTGTCCAGCATTTAAATAGTCCAGCTTGCTGTTTGTCCAGTTATGGTTTCCTTAAAATACCTTAAAGGTCATCAAATTTATCTTTCTTTTCTGTTCTTTTGCAAGTGGTATATAGTTAAAGTGATTTTGTATTGAAGTTAAGATAATTCTTTGTTTATATTTTTCTACCTTTTTTACATTTCTTTTTTTGTACCAAATTGAATGATAAGCATAAACAATGCTTTGAATTCATTAATAGTATTACTAAACATTATTTTGCCTCCTCTCAAAAAGGAAAATAATATAAATCACTAAGGCATAATATGCCTTTTATATGAAATTAATTTACACAAGTACTTTCATTGTGAGTTGTAAGTGATTAAAAACTTTTTTAAATGTAATCTAATCTTTTTTGTCTTTAACTCTTATAAAAAAGTGTAGCTTATGAAAATCTTAAATTAGTTTTCCTTATTTCTTAAATGTTCTCTATATCCCCCAGCTTTTTACACGATACATTCTTGAAACATGATAGGGTCATAAAACATCCAAGGGTGCTGCTATCAGTGATACTGTGACAAGCATGTAATTATAATTAAATGCTCATCACTGGTCAGAGATAGGAAATTTTTGGGGAAAACTGGAAATCTTGGGTTTATGCGTAGGACTGTGTGTGTGAGTACACTATTTAAGAGTAAATCTTAAAGTGCAAAGTAAATAAAAAACAATAAAACTTGGATACTTTTCGAGATAAATATACAATGATAGAAAAAAGTAAAATAATCTCTTATCTGCTAAATAAATAATATAACTGCAAATAGGCTCTTACTCGACAGTAATAAGTGTAGCCACTTTTTCATGAAGAGACCAGTGCTGATAGTGATAATTGTGATTGACTTATTTTAATTAGCTAGGTCAGGTGTTTCTAAAAAGGCTGATAACACTGATGCAATTTGAGTATATATTCAAATTTATTACATAGATAATACACGTGGATTTGGTAGAGACAAATGATTACATAGTAACATTTTGATATCCTTATAAAAATGTTTATGACTGTTTTTATTTTCTAGAAAAAGTAAGTTTCATTTAATAGGAATGAACTGCATTAATAATCCAAGATATTATGAAGATGTGAATAAAATAATTACTTTGATTACATTGCTACAGTTAGGTAATTTGACCCGATCCACCTGTAGACTTAAGGAAACATGTTTGTACGTGACTGTTGGGGAAAAACAATGTTATGCTTAATTAAAGAGGTGACACTTTCTATATTTTTATCTGATATCGAGTTGTAAGAGCCGATTTGCAGTTATATGGGTAAGAGTTTGATAAGACTCCCTACGGTCGTCTTAATACAAACTCTTACCCATACATAAACATATATTTTTAGTATGGGTAAGATCGTATTAAGACGACCGTAGGGAGTCTTATCGAACTCTTACCCATATAACTGCAAATCGGCTCTTACAACTCCAAATCAGATAAAAATATAGAAAGTGTCACCTCTTTAATTAAGCATAACATTATTTTTCCCCAGCAGTCACGTACAAACAAGGATGGGGTCCAATTACTTAATCTGGCATGTAAAACAATGAGTTTTCAACAATACCTAGGATTGTTAATGCAATTCATTCCTGTCACATGAAACAAAATAATGTTTTGCTTACTTTTTCTAGAAAATATAAAACAGTCAGCAATTAATAATTGACATTTTCTTAGAGTTAAAAGGATATCAAAAAGTTATTGTGTTCTCATTTGTCTCTGCGAGCTGAGCTCCATGTGTATTATCTATGTAATAAATTTGAATGTATCACATTGCTACAGTGTTATCAGCCTTTTTAGAAACACCTGACCTGGCTAATTAAAATATGCCAATCACAATTTTCAATATCAGCACTGGTTTCTTCATGAAATAGCGGCTACACTAATTACTGCCGAGTAAGAGCCGATTTGCAGTTATATAGTGTTAGCTTGTTTAGAGAAATAAGGAAATATGAGGAATTGACACAGATAAGAAAAATTACTATCACATAAGTTAGCTAAGGCGTGTATTAATGAAATAAATCAACCTCCTAAGCATTCAAATATTTGAGAGTCCAAAGTATGTCAGTTATCTAAATACTCTAGCAGCATGGCGGCCATTGTCTGCGGAATGAAAAAACAACATCATTTGTATAAAGATATTTGGAACTATTCTAAAAATCATTTACGAAAGAAATGCTCACTCAAGTTTAATGAGTATGGTATGTGCCATTTATTATTATTGTTAAACTTAGCGTTAAAGGTAAATTCTAATGGATATTTACAGAAATTTCGTATGGATCTGTGAGTTATTTATTGTTTATGTGAACTAAATTATAAAATTAAAAGGAATTATGACAAAATGAAAACTTATTTTGATCTTCATCCGTTCTCTCACTACATACCATTGGATGGGCATAATGTCACTTTAACGTATTATTTTGAAAATGAATGCAGTAATAATAATAATGATAATAATAATTATTATTATTATTATTATTATAATAATAAATAAATAAATAAATAAATAAATAAATAAATAAATAAATAAATAAATAAATAAATAAATAATTAAATAATAATAACTTTACACATTAAGACATATACAGATTGTAACACCATATCAAAAACTTATTATCAGGAAAATAGAAAGAAAATACGCTATAAGAAATAATATATACTCATAAAAAGTTTCTTGAAAGAGCTTCACCCGTTGTTTTTCCTTCAACGAAGGTCTAACGTGTACTCCGAGGTATTCGTTATTTAACGACAGTTTCGTTACAATTTTTGGTATAACGAACGTTTTGGGTTAGAGGGTAAATTACTAACTAGAGCTTAACCAAGGCTTAACGATGATCGTAACTCTAACGAATGCTTCTGGTTACTCACCCCTGCAGGTTGCTCTAATAATTAATGTACATGCGGTTGTTATCTATCTTCCGATCGCGGGGACGTAAAAAATGGTTAACTTGGGTTTTGACATTGCTCTTTTTGAAATGTTCAACGGGTTTCCAAATGCAATCACGTATGACTTGCATACTTACGGGAATTAGGCGGCGGAAACTGATATGTGTTTGATGTTTGATATGATTGTATATTATGTCATTACTTTCAGCTATTGTTTAACACAATATTTGCATTTATATTAAAAGTTATGAGGGGCCTCCGTGACCGAATGACAGCTAACTATTTACTCCCGAGAAATGATTTTTTTTCATTAATGAAAAGCTAAACGTTAACCTTTTTGGTTATGTTTTCGATTATGTTTTCGCCTTAATTAACCTTTTGGTTACGGCTTATTGCTCAAAAATTCAAACATATTCACTTAAAACATAAGGAATTAAGATGATCTTGAAAGGCATTTCTCCCTTTTATATTTTTCCCCAAAACCATCACAAATATTCATTTCAAACTTGAAAAATTGATTGAATATCAAGACAAAAATTTCATTTTAACAGAAACGGCAAATACATGAAAAACATGCACAGTATGAAATGCACGGTCAACACGAAAATCGACAGACAAGCTTGGTCTTATTCGAAATGGGAAATGTTTCGGGCCATTTTGAAATCTTGCATTTAGCATTCGTATAGTACTCCTTGATCATTTAGTATTCCTCACAGGTTTGCCGATCCGCGGTCGGCTGTTAGATATGAGCGAATTTCACGATTAGCAGATATTATCATAAGTTATATGCCGGCACAACGCACAGAAAATTTAGTACATTTTACGATTTGTCAAACACTATTTACGCTTGGACATTGTTGCAAGTGATATTTTACTCGTCAGGTCGCTTTATACTATGATAGATTCTCGGAAAATTTCATTAAATAAGAATAGTTTTTTTAATTATACATCAAGTTTAAAAAACCTTGATTTTAATAACTGTCAAATAAAAACAATGACTTATAAAAACAAAAAACTTTAATATAGACATAAAAATTCATAGCCCTATTTTAATTTTACAAACCATGAATCAGCAAATAAGAACTCTTGCTGAGATTTGAACTCAGAACTCCTCTTATGTATGTGATACAATAAAGAGGCATTTTGACAATTAAACTACAAGAGCTTAAAACTTACTAACCATGGCTTGTTATTAAAAGATTAACATTCTTCCTACTTTT
>NW_026862095.1:0-15561 GCF_026571515.1 Ruditapes philippinarum | reverse complement strand
TTGTATTTGTAAAAGTATCTAACTTTAAACAGAAAATCGACTCAAGGCATAACATTAATTCTGTTTAAACCATATAAGCGAATACAGATACTAGTAGTTAGATTGATGGTTTTTTTCCCGTAAAATCTAAAAAAAAAATAAAAAAATACATTAAGTATAATTTCTTGTGGAAAATCTTAATTAATCTCCTTTTAAGAGCTCTGTCATTGAATTGAAAAGCTCTCTAATTGATTACAAGTCCCCTGTTATTGTTCTATGATACGCAACAATTAGAATTATTCAAAGATCTCTCTATTAAAATCTTTGCGAGTTATAACTATACTTAGATATCTTTAATTGAAACTGAGACTTCTAATATTATTTGAAGACCTCTTCAAATATTTTTACAGAATGTAAATTTTGCGTTCCATACATTTCCGCCATGACATTGCAGGCTTGTGGATGTTGTAGTTAAAGGTTGCCCGAACATTGAATATCTTTTTATTATTTGGTGGTACCTTTAAAAAATAATGCTTTTTTAAATTAATCTTTTGGCAATTTTCTTCATGATCATGCTTCATTGCCCTTGATACCCTATACTTTACACAAATATTCTTTTACTTTTGGACGATTCGTCGCTTTCCCATCCAATGGAACGAAATCGCCACATTGACTGTTCCATGATCGATGTATGAATACAGCAATGGATGATTCAAAGCTCTCTTAACTAAACATAAGAATATTCTAATCCAAAACAGAGCTTGGTTGTTTCAAGTTTTAAAACAGGACACCTACTTCATATAAATTCAGTGAAAATCTTGATTATAAGATAAAAAATGATTTAATGATAAGTCATGACTAACTTGATCACATGTCAATAAAGTATGGAATAAAGCCAGAGGACGGTTGATCTCATTTAGCACTGTCGTCCATGTAATTCTATCATCGATATATGACTGTCTGTGATAGAACGTAGATATACGTGTACATGTTTATAAACGCCACATGCTATTGCTAAGTGACGAGATGGTGGTCGATAAAGCATTGCCGCTTGTTTTGTACGTATCTCTCTAATATTTGTTATTAGACATAATATGTTACGGATGTGAAATCTTGGGTTTTCAAAATGACATTCTTGACATTCAAAAAAAAAAAAAAAATGTTGAGCACAATTTTTAAAATATTTACTACAGGGTTAATGTTTTAATCATGATTGAATAATACTGAGTGTAGGTAACGAAATAACATTTTGATTTATAATTTTATTCAACTCGTTCAATAAATTCAGTATTGACCTACACTCATACATTATTTATGTCACACACTTTTAACACAATTACACATTTTACGATACATAGAATGAGTTATATAAATTTCTGATATGATCTTAGATAATAAGCTAGTGGAATAATCTTATCTGACTCATATTGTATTGTATTGTGAACGGTGTATTAACTATTCATTCAAATACCATATTCTTCAACATTTCAATTTCATGACGTTGTGGCGGTCTTACACATACCAATATCGTAAACAGTTTAAACCAAAAACCACAGTAATTATTTATAACGACAAATTATATTACATTTTTAAATTAAAACTAAAGTATACTAAGATGTTATAATACTAACACGCCATGTCCCATGTAAATACACATTTCAAGTAGCAACGTTATTTTGTTGTGGTTTTTTGTGTGTTTTTTCATTTCGAGTATGAAACGCTAATTTGTCCTTTGATGACACGTAACACAGATTAGTGTAAATAAAAAGTTGATTCCATAGAAAACCACTCTTTGCATAGTGAACTTAGGATAGGTTTATTCTGAAGCATTGTAATTATTTTGAATGAACAAAGAGCAAACTTAGATATACTCTATCCATTATCAATAACAAATATACTCATAGTTACACAGATCAACAACAGTTAACTCACGTTAATACATTTTTGGCATACATAAATCATTTGCTACAGAGTTGTTTCAGTGTCGAACGACAACCCAGTAAAACAGTTATATCACGTTTACCACATAATCCTTAACGGTCTAATACTTTGTGTCCGTTTTATCTCATATACACATCGATTATCAAGCTATGTCAGTTCCTGGAGAAAGACTTGAGTTACCTAACTTGACGTTCCGTATATGACATATATCCTTAGTGATACGTTTTACGAATACGATTGCCGACAAATGATGGTCACAAACCTAGTTTAAAATGCTTTACGCATGCTATGTAATAATTGTATAAAATATATTTTAGTCAGCCAGTCAAAATCAAGTTTTTTTTAGTTTACAATGAACTTTTAACAAGCACAACACACCCTTGGTCATGCGGTAATAGACACTGAGAAATATTTTTCAAGTTATCTAGATTTATGTTCATCATGAACTTGAATTGCCATTGCAAGTCTTGTCTTGTGTTTTAACTTTTTAGATCTTTCTCAAGTTTTCTTAATCTTAGTTTAACCAACATCAATTCGTCTTCGGCCATTGCATCGCAAATCTTGTCTAGACATTCTTGTATCGTACGAGGAGACTTGTAGGCGGAGTAAAGCATGCCGAGGACTGGAAACGTATACTTGGAATATTTCTGCACAAAAGCCCATTTTTTGTCTTCCGTTTCTGTATATAATTGATATTCATCTCTCACTCTATCATCACGTGATTTCATTCGACTTTCAATTTCAATTTCAATTTCACGCTCCGACATGTTTATTTCTCTAGCAAATTCAGAGATAGAGTCTCTATCAACACAGTATTTCACTTCACATTCCTCGAATATTTTCTTAACATGGTACGTGTCAGTCGTCGATTCGAGTTTTGGAATTGGTAAAAATCCTGTAAATACTGACGCAACCTTTCTTCCTAAGAATTCTGTTTTGATAGTCTCTGTTTTATCTGCTATGGCTTTCTTCATGTGTTCAAACAAAAAATGACATATGGTTTCAGCTTTCATGATTGGAAGAGCCTTGATCTTTTCATGCAGGGAAAGGATGTCATATTTCTTGTTCAGTCTAGAACTTACTAGAAAAATATCATAAAGTTGTGGATCTAGATCAGAACATTTCAAATTGATTTTAATTTCTGCTTTGATCTTTGCCATGCATGTATTTTCGCTGAAGTCTAGATCTTCTTCTTCTGCGTTATCTATATCCTGATCGATTTTTGAACGAACGAAAATAACATTTCGTTGAAGGGCAATTGCCTCCTGAGCTATCCACACATCATCTTCAGAGAATCGCACGCAGCTAACAATGATCACCACGCTTGAATCCAGAATTTTGGTTTTCTGTAAATACTCTTCTTTTGGATAACTTGTTGTCCCAAATCCTGGGAAATCTCTGAGAATTATATAATCGTTTCCCGGGTACTTGTATGATGTAATGTCTCTTGTAGTTTCAATGACTCCTACAGCAGCTGCGCCCTTTACCTTTGAGTTTATTCCTCTCAGTTTATTGGTTAGACTAGACTTTCCTGAGCCAGTGCGTCCAGTTACTCCAACAACCAGTTCTTTGTCTTTCCATTCTTTAAAGTGATTTTTGATGTATCTGTTAAGACGACGTAAAGAGTCTGTCTCTTTTTCCGCTTTCAATTCATCATTGTCAATAAAGGACCGAAAATTCTACAAAACAATAAAAGTCTTAGAGTAAAGTGATATGTCAGCATATGCATGTTAAATAATACACATTATTTCGTATGTGGTTTTACCAGATGCCCGTTCGTGTCTGAAATAATGCACATAGGGTCTACCGCCACCAGTTAAGCTAAGTAGTCGCCCTCAACAGTGTTGATGCCACGTACAACAAAAGCAAAACAAAAGCAACGTCATCAAAACATTAAAAGCCGTTAATGAATGCAAGTTATGTCGAGTAAGAAATTAGCTTGTTTTACACTTGGTCACTAAAAGTTTGTATAATACCAAAACTTGTATGTTGATATGGTTTGTGAAAGGCACCACTTGCCTTTTTCTCTCTATTTCAAATGTTCTTATTTCTTCAATAGAAAAGAATGTTGCTGATGAATCATGAAAAATAAGCTTACGTCATATTCCCGAATATGTTTTATAAACACCTCTTCGTCTTTGTTCAGAGAACAACCAGCATCGTCACTTGAGAGCATAGAATCTTCTAGGCTTGCCATTTACATGCAGTCTACAACTAGAGAAGAAGTTATAAACAATTAATTCTAAATCAGTTTGATAGATATTGGTCAATACACTTTATGTGCACAAACTAAGTAAAATTAAGAAAAAGAAAGCTTAGTCAAACATGTTCTGCCTTCATTTTTTTATATTTGACTACCAAACAAGTGTGAGTTGTACATATTTTCAAACTGATTACATTAAAATATTTTGAATACGATTTTTTTTCTTCAGCATTTTTCTTGTATATTATGTCTATTTTAGTTTATTGCCACTGCTGACATACTAGATAAATGAGTATATTCAAACGAGTTGTGTAAATTTTGAATTAGCGGTATCTCTTTTAAAATAGATAAAAACAAATGTGTGTCTGATATTCGTGTTAAAATTTTCATATCTTGTATCTATGCTATGACAAAAATAAACCTATCAAACCAATGGCATTACTTTGTATTAGACAAAGTAAATATTTACAAAACGACTTTTGAGCGCTTGCTTTCTTTTGCTGGTAAGTGTACTGTTATTTACAGAAATTTCATATTAAATATATAATGGATGGTATAAATATATATCTTAATTCTAGCCTACATCAAAATACCGATCTTTTATCATTTAGGGATTACAACTCAAATATCTAAATTTAGGATATTTGAGTTATAGCGGGTAACAAGTTATAGTATCGCGACAAGACTAGTATGCAAACATATCATGGCCTGGGCGACATAGAGGGTTTTTCTCTACAAAAAATAATCGAGGCCGTAAGGTCGAGAACATTTTCTGTAAGGAAAAATCCTGAGTTGATATTTCCATATAACAGTCGAGTTCGATACATAATGACTGTTTTATTACATGATAAACATAAATAAGAATTTCCATAAGACATAATATTTCAATTTATGTTTTGCTTCCCTTAATAAATTAAATTCCCCACACAGAACCTCGGTTATTTTTTGTGGTACATGTAAATGGCCGATTTTTTTGTAAACTCCATAAAGTAAGAGCCAATCAGAAGTATGGTGGATTTTCTGATAGGTTGAATGATCACAAATACATTATAAAATTGCTGTTTATAATTGTGACGCGCCGGTATTGGGCTAACCGCCGTTTGATCAGCATTTGTTTTTGATGGATTTTAAATCTCACCGTGTATATACAGAAACGCCGGAACGTGAAAAGAAGTAATAATTACCGTACGAGGAATATGCCTGCACAGTATTTACAGACACGGGTGGCGATTTGAAGACCGAGGGAGCGTAGAGATGGATGTTTTGAAAAGGCCATCGGGTGTGTTAATACTATGCAGACCTCTTCCGAGTGCGGTAACTATCTTACCTACATGCTCTTTTGTTTTTCTATCCATACATCACTTTTTAACTCAGTATTTATTAATATTACTCACAAGAAACATATTATTTATGTACTTTATCATATTTAAGAAAGCATTCCAAAGTCATGCGAAGATACCAACCGCTACGCTCTTGTAATTCATTCGTTCAAAAGATCAGGTTCTCGTGTTTTTCGTGGGGTTTCATTGTGTAATAAGGTCAGGTTAATGTACTTGTTGAGTTGAGTCACAGAAAATGAAAACAGAACTTGACGAAATTCTGTTTCAAGTAGGCAAAGGTAAGATCATTATTTTGATATATGAATACATAACATAATAATAACATATACACATATATTGAGGAAGATAAAAAAAATTTAATCATAAAAACGGAACACTTTATGTTTACTGGTACAATAATAAATTTCATGGTAAATAGATGATCAGGCTATTTCTAATATAAATGAAATATACGATTTTTTTCAAAGGAAAGTGAAAGACAGGGTTCTATGAATAAACATTAGTAATACACGAAGATATACCGTCATTTCATGGGGTCTTTCACTAGTTATGACCAGTAACTACGTGAAATATAAAGACTGTGATGATAGTTTTCAAGATAATAAGCTGAAACGATTCTGACATTTAAGGCACCTATGACCTTGACCTTTGACCAAGTGACCCCAAAATCAATAGAGGTCATTACCTAGTCATGACCAATCACTATGTGAAATATGACGACTTTGTGATAAATAGTTTTTAAGATAATCAGCGGAAACCATGTGGTCTACCGACGGACAGACCGACCGACCTACCGACATAAGCAAAACAATATACCCTCTCCTTCGAAGGGGGGCGTAAAGTGCTATCTTCATAACGTGGTGTTAACCTTTTAAGGTTTGCTTCCCACTTACTTTTCGTGCAGTTGAACTGTCTGTCTGTGCTATTTACAACTGAAGTCGCGACTGAATTACATTTCAAATAAGCAAGTTATGTCTTTAGTATAGGTTCAACACTGATACATGTTGCCCATAGTTATAAATATATTGGTGTCATTTTAAATGAATTTTTGAATTTTAATTGCTGAAATTGCTAAGAATGTAGCTCTTTCTGCAGGAGGAGCACTTGGTCTTATTATTTCCAAATGTAAAAATCTTAGTGGCTTTCACTTCTCTTCCTTTACGAAATTTTATGGGTCCATTGTCTGGCCTGTCATTAACTATGCCGCCCTTATACATTATGTATTGGGATAGAAGTCATACTCATGTGTAAATGCTATCTATAATAAGGAAATGTGTTATTTTTAGGGGTAGGTTTGGTGGGCTGGAAGCCACTGATAGTTCAGCAATTGGGCTCCGTTATTAGACAGCACTGTAGGTTGCTAATTATGCATTATTTAAGGTTGAATATAAAAATCTTTAATTGGTCAAGACCAGTAGCTAACATTAAGTGTAAGAATAGTATTTTAATGCTACATGGTATTGATTGGGAAGGCCAGATTTATTTTAATAAAAATAAAGTGAATACTAAAACAATAATTGCAGCAAATATCATTAAGAAAATTGTTGATAATGGAAACAATCACTAGAACGAGTGTGATTAATTTCAGGAAATGGAAGAAATAAGCTAAGAATGTATAGAATGTTCAAAAATGTTTTGTAACTGAAATCTATATAAAACAACATTGCATTTCCATTATCGAAAAGGTATGGCATTATTTAGAAAAGACTTGGAATAGGGAGGTAAACATAAAAGAACTTGGTTTAACTGTACTGATATGGTAGATGATGAGATACATGTTATGTTGCACTATCCACTCTATATACAATTCAGGAAAGACCTATCTGAGTCTGCGAGAATAATTGATAATATTTTTGACAACTTATCTGGTGTTCAGAAAATGCATCCCGTTTTTGTTAATCCATGTATGACTAAGTTTACAGACAAAGCCAGCTTTAATACTTTAATACATAAAAACGTCTTTTACTTTATTGTAGGTAACTCTTCTTTTTAATATTGGTATTTTATGTCAAAGAGTGTTGTGAATCTTACAGCTGAGTGCATATTTGGTCAATAGTATTATGTTTTAAGTGTATTTTATACTTTCTAGTATTTTAAATTTCATTTGAATTGATATAACATCAGCCCAAAGCCCAAGATCCTAATGTATTAGTATTAACTTGATTGATGAAACATTTATATTTCAATGTATCTTGGGAGTTCAAAATTCTATACCAGTATTTCAATATTCTCCCTTTACGAATTACATCTAACGGAAATTTACCGAGTTCACCAAGAACAGCTTTAGTTGAAGTTTGAGACCTTACACATAATAATTGTTTACAAAATTTAATATATATCCTCTCAATATCAGGGGCCTTATGAAATCTCCATATTTCACATCTATAATGTAATAATGGTAAAATCATCGAATCAAATAGTTTAATTTTCTCGTTAACACCAAGTGGTACAACATCAAATAAGGTGTTCAATGTAAATATGGCACGAAGTGCTTGTTCTGATAAAGATTTTTGAGCATTATAAAATTTACCATTTCCTGTCAAAACTACACCTAAATAATAAAATTTACTGACAACATTTAACCTTATATCATCTAATATAAATCAACTTGCTCAAACCTATTTCCTTATTTAAAAATCAAAGCAACTGTTTTTGTAGTATTTACAGTGATATTCCACTTTAAACAATATGACTTTAATTTATTCAATAATATATGCAAGCCATTAGACGAATATGAATACAACACAGTATCAGCTGCGAACATCAGCATTAATATTTGCAATTCTTCTAAAGTTATCGTATCAGCACTATTATCAGCAATATACCTTTCCATGCCATTTATAAACAGTATAAAATTAAAGCAAGGGAGACAATGTTTCGCCTTGCTTAACGCCCATATAACTATCAGAATAATCAGTAATATTACCTTGCACCCTTACACATATTTTCACAAAGTTATACATAGACTTTATCATAGTTATAAATTTAGAAGATTAAAATTATATTGCATTAGTTTATACCAAATACCATTCCTATATACCATTTCAAAAGCTTTTTTAAAGTCTACAAATGCACAGTACAATTTTTTACGTTCCTGGTGGGTTATTTTATCAATAAATTTCTGCAATACAAATATACAATCAAATGTGCTTCGTTTTTGTCTAAAACCAAATTGACAATCTGTTAATCTGCAAATTTTCGGGCTCTTTTATCTAACAAAATTTTTTAATATGAAAATATTTTTGAAAAGATGCTTGTTAACATTATTCCCTTATAATTGTCAACATTGCTAAGATCACCTTTCTTTGGAACACTAACATTCCCTTTGTACATGATTCGGGATAAACACCCTTACTACATTGTATTTAAAAAGTTGAAAACTTTACATAATATTGGTGCTAATATATGTTTTGCATCAATAAATATTTCAGGTAGTAACAAATCCTCACCTGCTTTTTTATTCCGTTTTAAATTTTTAGAGCATTATATATCTCAGCAAAACTAAAGTCACAATTTAGTTCATTTACAGCAATATTTAAAAAGTCATAAATAACAATTTGTTCGGTATCTGGGTCAGAATTAATGATATCATTTGAAAAAACTCTTAAAATGTTCGTAAAAATCATTTGCAGTCAGATTTGAATCTTCTTTACATTTTTAATGTATTTACGATTCAGGTCCCAAAACCTTTTATGATTTTGCTTTGCACCATTATGTAACTCAGACTTCTGTTTTAATTCATATGCACGTTTAGCACTTCGTTTTCTCCTTCTGTAATATCGCCTTTTATTTATAACCAAACAATAATTTTCTTGTGTTCTATGACTCCGATACACTTTGTTTTCATGATTTAATTCTACAATTGCACGTAAACCACGGATTAGAAACCTTTATTT
Organism: Ruditapes philippinarum; assembly: GCF_026571515.1. Classification (NCBI taxonomy): domain Eukaryota; kingdom Metazoa; phylum Mollusca; class Bivalvia; order Venerida; family Veneridae; genus Ruditapes; species Ruditapes philippinarum. The sequence goes on along the minus strand of NW_026862095.1, from coordinate 6,202 downwards.
TCCCGTGTAGTTACAAATTGGTTTGTACCAAAAATTTTTAATGCACTGTTATACAGTACGTTTCCAAAAGTGATGATACCATTATCAACTGTTATATTTGACGAAATTTTATTTGTAACAATGCCATTTAATATACCTGTTTCTTTTATTAAAGAATCTTTATATTGGTCAACATTATAAGAATCCCATTTCAATTTGCGTGTGCTATTTAAATTATTTAAAACATTATCTGCAATATTGATTTGAATAGGTACATGTGTAGAAAATGGAAATATATCATGTACAATAAAGTCACTTATTATAGGAAACAAATCGTAAGATGCAATTCCATAGTCTATCACACTTTTCCCAATATTTGATAAAAATGTCACTCGTCCAATATTACTTCGTCGCTCATACGACCATTTAATATCTTTAAATCTGATTTTTTTTGCAAATGTCTAGAAGTTTTATTCCAGAAGAGTTACATACTGTATCCTCGCTCACCCTTGTGTCAATTTGAATATACACTCATCTGTTTCAGCATTAATAGTATGAAAATATTTGTCAAATAAGTCAACTGGTTTGATAAAATCATCTCTGGTACCCGTCCTTGCATTTAGATCTACCATAAGACAAATTTTGCCAAGTTGAGAATATTTTCTAATACCTATTTCTAACTGTTTATAAAATCATATTTCATGTGACTTAAAGTACACCGATTCATTTAAGGGAATATAAGTAAAACATAGACAAATATCAAATGCAAGTTTAAAATATTCTTTTTCAAGCTTTATCCAAATAAAACCATTTTGGTCAGTTTCAAGGATATGTATACCATCTACAAAGTCGTGTATAGCTCTGGCGTGACGCATTGCGACGACAACGTGACGATGAGAGTGACCGCAGACTTTCTACATGGGCACGTGACATTAAGTACTTATCTCCATAAAATGTCCATTTTATAGATATTGTGACATCATATTATTGTACTCGCGTTGTATGTTATAAAGATCTTTTACTCCCATGCTGACTATATAGTCCCATTATCAATAGACGATGAGAAATTGCGCCAAATAATATAGTCACATTATCAATAGACGATGACAAATTGCGCCAAATAAGTATTTTTTATATATTTCAGGTTTGTTTATCTTGTGTAAATCAGGGAATATATTGGTAAATAATATGACATTTGGAGTACACAGGTCACCAGTGGAACTGTAATCTATTTAGGTGATTTCAATGCAAAGTATGACGATCTTAGTAAACGTACAAGAAATATTTCATTGTATAATTTTCTTGTTGATACAAATATCACTCCAGTAAAAAATGTAACAGAAATTTGCCACACATGTTTCATTTGATGGTAAATGTCAAACATTAATATAATAGACTGTGTAAAGCACTGTGAAGTTTTTGATGGCAATTGTTTTAATTGTTTAAATGTATTCTCTCATTGACCTATTATATGTGATCTCGAAATTCCTATTCTTAGAGAAGACAGTTGTGATAATGATGTTGGGGTGAAGCCAATACTATTCATATAGATAATAATAATAAATTGCTGATGGCTGATAGTTACTTAAAGAAACTAGTAGAACTGTGGATAAGATACGCCTGCAATTGAATATGCGTATGCTAAAGTGGTAGAAAGTGTCGTGTCGTGTGCAAATGCGTATCTTCCGAAGAAAACGTTTTAAACAAATGGAATGATAATTTAACTGTTGCTCCTCATGAGACAGGAATGGTGTCGTCAGGGGCCACCTCGCAATGCTATAAACCCGGAAAATTCAAAAAATAAAGCAACCAAACGCAAGTTCCGAAGACAGAATAGACTACGGGTAAATGAATATTTACTAGAACATAATTGTTAGATTGATCAGACAGCGGAAGTTGATTCCGTTAAATTTTGGAAAATGGTAAATCGACGCAAAATGAATCATTCTACTCAAGATGCTGGTATAAATTTCAATTAATCAACTTTTAGAGACAGGCATCTTGTAATTGATGGCTGGTACAAATACTTTAAAGACTTATATTCACCTAATAATCATAATGCATGACTATGTCACAATCGTTGAGAGTATTATATCAGACAATTTAACCGATGCGTTACATTCTTGCAGCTGGACACATCAGCTACGGTTTTATCGGATGTAGTGAAAAATGCTATAACACAGTACTAGTGCTGCTGAAGGGAGTCTGGTGGATCAGATTCAGTGTGAATATCTTATTTATTCAAAGGATATTTTAACTCCTGTGTTAGCCAATGTGTTCACATCGATGTTGAAAACAGGTCGATTCAAAAACGGTTTGCCCTGCCTAATGACGTCATTTATACATGTATACAATTTGCTCGCGAACTAGGTTCGAAAATTAACTTGTGTTTTATGGACGGACGCAATGCGTTCGATACAGTATGGCACAATAAACCTCTTTAGGAAACTTGTATCGATAAAAATGCATTTTAACTTTCAATGCAATTTATTCACCTATGACAAGCTGTATACAATATCAACTGGTTTAATGTCCCTCAGGGCACAAGGCAAGGGGGAATGACTTCACCAATTTTTATATCCTCTGTACATCAATGGCCCTTTGAATGCAATTCAAATTACTTAAATATTGATAATGAAACACAAGGATGTATTCCTGACATTTAATGTACAGTAAACTTCACTTATAGCGAAAACAGTTATAGCGAACTTCCGGTTATAAGGAACAAATTTGCCCTTTCTTTATCTTATATAAAATATACGGTTATAGCGAACACGGTTATAAGGAATTATCACTTATAAGGAACTCATTTATTAGTCCCAATTCAGTTAAAAGTATAGAAAATTACACTTTTATAGCGAACTCCAAAATATCGGCTATCCGTAAATATATCCCGCCTTTTCAACTTTCTTTTTCATGTATTTATTGGAAATACGGTTTGAGCGAACTATTAATTAAAATGTTGCAGACAATAGTTTTCCACCAAAATTTTCATGGAAAAGAATATAACGTGAATATGTAATCGAACCAAAGAAAAAAGATTTGGTTTGTGCAGTTATACTGTGATGGCATTTATATTTGATGAACCGGATAACATGTGTGTTATTTCACTTCCCATCTACGATTATTTGACTTATAAATTTTCTGTTTGCCATCGCAGTCAAATCGGATTAAGGATAAAATCAGGTGATCTGAAACTGAAAGTAGATCTAAACAGATGTTCATGAACATGCATGATCACGTATTCTAACCTTTTTTTCAGGATGATAAATTGATAATTAACCTCGATTTGTTATACAAATCTCTTGATTTTTAATATGAACCATTTCAACAACAATAAAGTTGACCTCTTTTCTTGCTAATAAGTTTTATTTCCACATTTTTTTACAACAATTAACTAAATATGTCAAGATCGTGATCACAAGGGGGGATTCTTAAAAAATCAACTTTTCCATGTCTTTTTATGGTTATCTTGGCCCATCTTTTTTGTGTATCTTTTCGTTATATATAATTTTATATTTCATTTTAACTAACACGGATATGTTTATCAACTTCCTTCTACATTTCTATGACGCCCATTTGCCCTACACAGATTGTGCATGCGCGAGAAAATACTACATCCGGTCGATTTTTCATAGCAACGGACCACGTCGTAAAAATGGTCAATATTTATTTTTTGATCCGCTTTTATAATGTTTACACGCCAAACAACCAAGGCTGTTATATTTACATCTCAAATCGCACCTGTGATGTTGACATGTCAAACAACTATGTCTATTATACTTACATTTCAAATCGCACCTGTTATGTTTACGTGCCAAACATCCAAGTCTGGAATATCTATATTTAACGTCGCACCTATAACGTTTACATCCCAAACAACCAAGTCTGTTATATTTACATTTAAAGTCGCTCCGGTATATTTTACAGCCTAAACAACCAAACAAGTTATATCAGCATCTCAATGTGCACCTGTTTACATCCCAAACGAACAAGTCTGTAAAATTTACAACTGAAATGTTTACGGTTAGCAGATAGAAATGAAATCACGCATGCGTCTTAAGATACAATACCTTTCGGTAACTTGATACGTAATGATGGCTTAAACGTTGCAAAATTCAATAGATTTATTTCTTTGGTCTATATTCAGTATTAATATTGTATAACTCTAAATTGATATTCTATACCATAATATTTATTCAATCCTTCTGAATATTTGTTCATCATAAACAATATTTGTGTGCGATAATTTTCTCTATATATGTTCTAAATTTGAAAATATAAATTGTATTATTGAAAATATATTTATTGTGTGTGTGCGTGCGTGCTTGTGTGTGCGTGTGTGTTTTAGTTTTATTTATACTGGGCGCCGGCTTTGCCATATACCCTGCCTCTGTTACGTCGCTGGTTGTAGAGCCTGCAATGGAGGTCTTCTCATGCCGTCTTCGTCGTAGAGATCTCCTCTATGACACAGTTCTTCGCATCTTGAACGCGGTAGACAATATGAGGAACGGAACCTCTTCCGGGAGCAGCAGCTCTTTGTAGGGCCACACCCTTCGCCGTTGGTTAGGTCACACTAGCTAAGTGGCCTAACTAGGTTACCAATCTGGTGTGATCTATGCCCTCCGCGCACGTCGCGAAGGGATGTATATATTTATTGCAGTAATACTGAAAAATATTTATTCGATTATTTGAATCATGGGATAAACCCTTAGCATATTAAGCCCCGCCTATAAATTTAGGACGAATTTCTAATAAAGCGTTTTCATCCTGATTAAACTAGTGCATATGCTAACATCCTCCTTATAAATACATGTATATATGTATGTCTTTATACATGTACATTTAAAAATGGAAAAAGATTTTAAAGTCTTCATGACATATTAGGGATGTTCAAAAATAAACCGGACTGGGACTGTCAATTGGAGAATTTTCAAACTATCACTTATTGTTATATATCACAAATAATCGGAAAACTATACTTGTAAACTGATTATCTATCTAATTTGATAGTACGGACGTACCAACATTTGATATTTAAGAGGCAAATAAGCTCATTAACTACACCTGGACATAAGTTCATAAGCTCATAAAAAAACAAAAAATAGCTCACAATATGAATTTTATGAGTTTTTGTTATTTATTTAACAACGAAATGAAGCTCATAACTCTCAACTGAGGTATGTTCAATATAGATATGAGACATAGGTAAAAAGAAAGGGCTAAATAAGAATTTTATTCTTAAATCTATCACAGCACAGGTGATCTTGACCTTGGCGCTCTCAACACTGGACCATCCAAGGTATGGTCCTTCCAACTGTGACAAATATCATCAATAAGTAAATGTTGTATTAACAAATGTCTTGAAAATTATTTGAGGTACCCCTGAACTTTAACTGATCCAAGGGATAAAGACAGAGCAAGCTCGCGTCGTACCAAATATGAAAGACATCCAACAACCAATAAAGACTGTATAAACAAATAAAAAAAAAATCTATCTGTCTATCTATTATCCCTCTATCTATGTATGTATCTACGTATCTTTGTATCTATCTATCTTTATGTCTAGCTATTATCCATCTATCTATGTATTTATCTATGTATGTTTCTATGTATGTATCTGTCTATGTATCTATGAATCAATCTATGAATCTGTGAACCTACCTACCTACCTTTCTACCTACTACCTACCTACAAACCTGTCTATCTATCTAGTCAAGTCCAGTCTAGTCTGGTTCAGGTCTGTCTTGTCTAGTCTAGAACAAAAAGTAATGTTATAAGCATTTTTTTAGAAATTTTTGATAACATAAATTTACAAAAGCCGAAAAAATACTTCATTTGACAGACATATTGAATATGTTATCTATAATTAATATATTTCCAGGTAAGAATCTAAGCTTCTAGAGAGATGTGGGAAATGTTACAAAGAACCCAGTGCTTTTTTCAAGTTCAAGGTTATATGACGTCACGCCTAAAGTGCCACAAACATCACCAAAGTCTAAACTAGTACACTGTCCAATAGATTGGTTAAATTGTATTCTCTGTCAAACACATTCAAGGGAAGCGCTTCAATGTCCCGCATTGATTAAACGCAAAGATGTTTCTAAAGGTGCAGGCTATGAGACACTGCTAAGTGATATATCTAATTATCATGAAGTTGATATTTTCCAGTACCAATTAATTCAACATTATTAGGTAACACAAGATGTAGTTGAACTTTTCC